>NC_134484.1:36153335-36453335 GCF_040206685.1 Ascaphus truei
GGGAAGGGGAAAAAGGATGGTTAGAGAGGTGGGATATGGAGTAACAGAGAGGAACAGTGTCCAAGTGTAACAAATGAATGTATCACAATGCTGTTGATATGTACTCTCACCCAAAGGAGAGAGATAAGATAAGGCTAGCTCCTATAAGGTGAAATGGAGCAGCTTCTGTCCTTACCCTCAAATAGAAAAAAACCCTCACATTATGCACAATCACAAAAGCGACAATGGCAATACTGAAATATATAACAAAAATGACATGTGACTACTGTAGCACAAAAAGAGCAATCACTGGGTAAATTAGCAGTGGGACAAGTCCAGATCGTTTCTCAAAGTCCAGTTAGATCACTAAGGGTATCATGCAGTAAGCGGCGGAAAAATGCATTAGCCAGTTTAGCAATTAGCCATGTTTTTGGCGTGTTAAACTGGCTGTATGCTGTAAGGGGCGAATCCCTGGCGAATGAATTAGCCACCACCTTTTGATGAAATGGCGTGTAACCGGTGGCGGGACGGCTGCCTGGCGAGAAACTGCCGAGAAGCCGTCCCCTGCCGAGTTGTGTTTGCAGCAGAGAGAGATCCGCTGCTCTCTCGGCGCAAACATCAGCACAATAAAAATTATTTTTAAAACAACTTTTATTCATAGTGTAAATGTGCAGGAGGTCTCCGGAGCTGAACCGCGTTGATTTCAGGTCGGGGGACCCCCTGCTTCCCGAGATACAGACCCCTTTATGAGGTATCCCTCTGCATTTAAAGGTCCCGATCACGTGACCGCGGAATGTAAACAAAGCAGGGGGATACTGGCACCCCATAAAGGGGTCTGTATCTCGGGAAGCAGGGGGTCCCCGGACCTAAAACAAAAGCGCTTCAGCTCCGGAGACCCTCTGCACATCTACACTATGAGTAATACACACATATCAATAAAGACTCGTTCCTTACCTTACAGGGTTTCTGCCATGGTAGCGAAGCAGCATTAATATTTATTTAATAATACTGTACAGTGAGCAGGGGGTCCCCCGAGCTGAACCGCATCACTTTGTGGCCCAGGGACCCCCTGCTTCCCGAGTTACAGGCCCCGGTATGTGTGAACGGATGGGCAGTGTCGGCGCCATGTTTATAGCGTCCCATACGCTACGTGCCCGCAACATACATGGCGTCCACACTGTAACTGATGCCCCAAACTGGGGACTGTAACTCGGGAAGCAGGGGTCTCTGAGCCACAAATAAATGCGGTTCAGCTCAGGGGGCCCCCTGCTCCCGCACAATATTATTACAATACATTAATGCTGCTTCATTACCATAGCGGATAGCCGCTAAGGCAATGAAGGGGTTAACGCATAATAGCATGTTTATTGGGGACAAATGCCCCCAATAAACATAGCAGCAATACACAACATACAATACAGTAATGGGCAACATTACTATTATCCACAAATGGATAATAGTGCAGTTGTCCATTTAAAATACATACACAACAATAAAGACATTAAATACATATAGCACTCACCCATGTGCGGCTGCCACGATGAAGGCCATCCTCATCGTCATCCTGCCCATGCCCCATCAGCTTCTGCAAAACAGACACAAGAATTAAAACATCCAATGTAATGTCCCCTAACTCCTTAATCACCATAGCGGTTATTAACCACTACAGTCATTAAGGGGTTAACCCACCCTCACCCACATACCCTCCCCCACTAACCCCCCCACCCCTAACCACCCTCACCCACTACCCACAAGGGAGGCCTACCACATACCCTTGGGCCCAATACCCCCTCCCCCCAACACATACAGTACAATAATGTGCCAAATAACTATTATCCACATAGGGATAATACATTATTTGGCCATTATTAAACACAGTAAATACCGTAGTAAAATAAAGAAAATTCTACTAACCTCATCAATAAGAAGGTTCCGTCGCCAGAATCATCCTTGGGGTCCGTTGCCAAAATAATAAATAGCCAATACATCTCAATGACATTAACATACCAATGAACCCCTTAATCACCTTATCGGGTACTAACCCCAAAGGTAATTAAGGGGTGAAGCCATCCTTCAATGGCAACACCACTTATGCATAACATCCTCAATGAATTAAAAAGCAATTTCCTACACAAATCTCATGTAATCATTCAATCTGAAGCCTCAAATGCCACTTAAAACATTGCATTTACAGTGTATACATGTAGCATAACATGTAAACTACATGTACACGCTGCAAATCAATGTTAACAATACAATAATCCAACTAAAATAGCCTGACATCACAAGAAGTATATTATGTAAGCAAATAAAGTCACCATCAATGAATTAACACACATGAATTACATCCCTAAACAATTAAAATACCATCCATACCAATTACACAATTAACTATAGCTATCGTAACAGAGAACAAGTTCAAAACATACAAAAAGGACACCAAAAATTACAATATACTAAAGCAAGCCTCTCAATAACCTACAGTACAGCATAGAAGCCCAAAAATTACATCTCTCTAATAATAAAATACATTTAACACACATCTATGCATAGCAGCATAGCCACAATCATTTACAATACAGTAAATCAAGCTTTAACAACACTATCATTTCTTACCCTGTATGTATATATATCTCTAGACATACATACATACATATAGTGGCAAGAAATGATATGCATAAAAAAAATGAACACATGAAAAAGCAAAAAAAAACACAATTACATTAAATACATTTCTTTATTTAACTTACCATTACTTGCCCCCAGCGACTCCCGTTGATCAGCTTACTCACGAACCAATCCACGAACAGGAACCCATAAAATAATAAACCAGAAAATAATAAACATTAAAATAATAAAACACGACAATCCAGGGGTCTTCTAGTTGTAATCCATCTTCATCTGTATTCTTCTACCTTCTTCCGGGGTCTTCTTGCCGTCTGGTGCCACGCCTTGATCTTCTTTCTTCAGTAGGAGGTCCTTCCTCCTCGGCGTCTGGCTTCAAAATGAGACGACATAGGCTTTTAAAGGCCTATGACGTCACATTATCGTGGTTAATAACCACTATGGTGATTAAGGGGTTAGGGGACATAACATTGGATGTTTTAATTCTTGTGTCTGTTTTGCAGAAGCGGATGGGGCATGGGCAGGATGAAGATGAGGATGGCCTTCATCGTGGCAGCCGCACATGGGTGAGTGCTTTATGTATTTATGTATTTAATGTCTTTATTGTTGTGTATGTATTTTAAATGGACAACTGCACTATTATCCATTTGTGGATAATAGTCATTTGTATGTTAGGGGGGTATAGGTGTTGTTGGGGTCATATATATATATTTATATATATATATATAATATGTATATAATCAAAAAATAAATAGATGATACCGTTCTGTGGCTAACGAAATGCTTTTATTTGTGCGAGCTTTCGAGATACACTGATCTCTTCTTCCGGCGATGTTACAATGAATGAAGCAAAAGGTATACTTAAAAACAGTGTCTCTTAGAATGTTATCTGTGCTGTTCCTTCCCCCGGTGTGGATATGTTTTATGGCTAGAGGTGTCAAAAGGTTACT
The DNA here is from genome assembly GCF_040206685.1 of Ascaphus truei. NCBI lineage: Eukaryota > Metazoa > Chordata > Amphibia > Anura > Ascaphidae > Ascaphus > Ascaphus truei. The sequence continues at coordinate 36,156,890 of NC_134484.1, forward strand.
GAAAGCAAGTGAAGAAAGAGTGTGTATGTGTATCAGTGTGAATAAAAATGAATGGAGAGCGCACAGTATATACAGTGCTTTACACAAGGTGTGTGTGGAGTGGGAATGGATATAAATGGTGTGCGTGGGTGTGGAAAATTTTATGCAACTGTTCGGGACACTTAGCAGTGGCCTAAACAGAGATCGAAATTTTATGAGTCAATACTGACAGTAGTGAACTCTCGTCCCATGAGCGCTAAAGGCCATATCTGTACATACACTGGCGACACACTTTATTCGAGCTCGGCTAGTCCCACGAATTCGGGTATACCCGGGTGTATTGAGGTTTGTGACTGTTTTCTGCCCGAGTGCATTGAGGTATTTTCCAGGCAGGGATTGAAGCATTTTATTCCCGCTGGCTGCAATACTGCACAGTATATATATATATATACTGCATTACAATTCATGAATTTATGCCATCTGATGGACATGCGAAGCATTGCAGCCTATTAAATCCTAATCATTATCATTTAACAGATCAGCCGCCCGTCAGCCAGGCATGAACACAGGCTGGGAAGGCAAACGCAACGGGGCTTGTCAGAGGTGAGGAGCGGCGCATTCCAGGTATCTGCCAGGTACATACTGGGTATTTGCTCGAATAAAGTGTGTCGGTGCAGTACTGTGCTATATGTATGCACACACAGCGGTCTCTCACACATACTAATACTCCTTGTTTTTCATCCCTATACACCAATAGGGACCACTAAGTATCCACACACACTTTTAGTTGTGCTACAAACTCTCACATTTCCACACCCACCCACACCATTTATATCCATATTAAAGAGGTTTGTTCGCGCAAACATTTTTTTTGTACATTTTACACGTTTAACTTTTCCATGGTAAACAGAATTTTTTGGAGGTTTTTTTTTTTTTTTTTACAATCTTCATCTAATTTGTTTTGTGATTGACAGTCCTCAAAACTAGAGCTAAATTGTAATTTTTGTTTTGTCCATTGTATGTTTAGTAATTATGAGGTATTAAAAGAAAATGTTTTTTTTTGGGGGGGGGGTGGGGGCTGCAACGAGGGATTGCGTCTTTACATTAATTAAGATTGTTTTTCTCCTACTCATACTGTTAGTGGGGCAACTCCTGGGAAAGCTGCTTCCACCTGCATGGTTTATGTTGCTAATTTGACTGAGCACCGATTAAAGAAGCAATTTACATTTTCTGCATCTACTGAGGAGAGGTTGCCAGGTAACAGGTTACTAAACATACCGCAGCAAGCATCCTATCCTGCAAGCTACGCTGTGTTAACACCTTGAATGCAAACCTCTCTACCCTGAGCATTATCACAGTGCATAGATATAAAGGAATAGCAGAGGAATTGTTTGTTTAGTCCCTTGTGTTTACAAGGCCTACTCATTTATACATTTGCAGAACGGTGTACATTTCTGAATGCCTACTTTCTAGAGAGACTGTACAGGATAATAAAACATCCTTATTGTATTACTATGTAATGGTAAGTGCAGAATCAGATAATTGATATTCAGAATCAGCAACTTGCCAAATGAAGCCTTTTACCTTTCTCGGTGTCTGCATAAGTAAGCTGAGCAGCTTGTTAGGGCCCAAGGCAGCCATCCAAATAGAGCACAGTTCACAAGTTTTTGTGGCTATGCTATAAATGCCTAAAAACTCTGTTAGGCGCAGGTCTTAAACAGTATAATTTATGCTCTTTCTGCACCAAAGGTGAGAAAACTGTTTATCAAGTGTTTTACATCATTAGTCAGATACATCTATATCAACCCAGACTTTGAAGAGATTTTTGATCTTTGGAATATGAAAAACAATGGAGCAGAATGACATATCCAGTTATAATGTATGCATTGGTTAAATCTTCCGTGACTGCTGTTTTAATCTCCTTCAAATCCCAAACCAATGTAGAGATGGAAAAATTGAAAGTTAAAGTGAGGTTCTTACAGTATATGACTGCCAACTTTGCATCAAAAAAGCGAGTCCCTTGATTCCTTTCCATGTCACTGACTTCTATAGATTTTTCCTGCCGTAACATTTAATTCTCAGCAGCAAACACCTCTGTTGTGCAGACAAAAAAAGAAGGCAAGATGGAAAGAAGAAATATTCTTACTAGTCTTGTTAAATATGCAGTTTCTCCTAGGCTAACACCCCTAACACCACTAATGACGTGACATTCTTAAAGGGTTAACGTAGTATTCAGCGCTGATCACTCTTTTTTTCGTTGAATGAGAAAACTCACCTTGCCCTTTTAGGGGTTGTTTTTATTTTTAAAATCCGATGCTTACTGCTTATTTCAGAAGCTACTTCCAAGAGGTCAAAATTGAGCTCTCCCCAGAGCCCAGTGCTACTACAGCACCGACAAAGTTTATTGAAGCAAAAACCGCACGGCAGGATGCGTGGCGGCAGCGTGGAGTAGCGTTGCAAAGCGGCTCGTTCGCGTGACGTCGGTGACGTCACAGTTACGTGAGCGCCCGGCTTCCCCGGCTTCCCCGGCTTCCCCGACTCCCCTGAATGTTTGAAGTGAGGTAAGCGGGGGAGCAGGGAAGCAGAGGGGCACAGCAGGCGCAGCTAGGGGGTCGGGAAGGTATGTAAATTGCGCGCGGATTGGAGGGGGGGGGAACGGAGGGGACGCGGCTGGATGCGGCTGATGTGCTGACTTTCCTCAGCACCAGCCGGAGTAAATCCCGGTGAACCGGCGGCATTTGCTTCAATAAAGTTTGTCGGTACTGTAGTAGGGATGGCGCGACAGTCCAAATTCATTTCCAGAAATTCCGTGGATCATTTTACAAAATTCGATTTGTCCACTAAAATCTGTCTGCGGATTAGAAACTAAAAAATACAAGAGAGAAATACGAAAAGGATTTCCATACCAAATACAGGTAAACCCCGTTATAACGCGGTCCTCGGGGTCCACCCCGAGACCACCGCGTTAGTAACGGGGTCGCGGGAAAAAAATAGCCGCCGCTTTAGCGCATATTCACCCCGCGGTGAAGGAGATGGGAGCGGGGATGTCCCTCCGGTCCCCGCTTCCCCCTGTCATCGCGTGACAGGCGGCGGTGAAGGAGATGGGAGCGGGGATGTCCCTCCGGTCCCCGCTTCCCCCTGTCATCGCGTGACAGGCCGCGGTGAAGGAGATGGGAGCGGGGATGTCCCTCCGGTCCCCGCTTCCCCCTGTCATCGCGTGACAGGCCGCGGTGAAGGAGATGGGAGCGGGGATGTCCCTCCGGTCCCCGCTTCCCCCTGTCACCGCGTGACAGGAGATGGGAGGGGGGATGCCCCTCTGGTCCCGGCTTCACCTTCTCCCCACCGTTGTCCCCGCTGCCTGCGCAGGAGTGTGTGAGAGTGTGTGTGAGTGTGTGTAAGTGTCTGTGAGTGTGTGTGTGTGAGTGTGTGTAAGTGTGTGTGAGTGTGCGTAAGTGTGTGTCAGTGTGTACCCTTACCATCTCCTTTCCCTGTGCTGCAGGTCGCTGGTCCCTTACCTGGTCAACCCCTCTGTGTGGAGTCGGATCCTGGGGTTGTAAGTAATTGCAGGCTCCAATTAGGGACAAATAAACTGGGGCCATCAACAGACCGGCGTATTATGGTCCTTTCCCCGCGGAGTCTCTCGGTACTTGTAGTTCAGGCTCCACTATGTTTACAACCTTAGGCGGGACAATGGACTACAACGCCCAGCATCCTTTGCGCTCATTCGTCGTAGTCAGTGACACCGGTTATGGTGTGTAACGGTGTGATGACAGCAATCTCAGGCGGTGATAGCGGGCGGCTTCTTATCCCGGGTACGGAATTATGAGTTATGTGTAACCGGCGTGCTATTGTCACCCGTGTTTCTGCCTATGTTGCCGTCCCGGCCGTCATCCGCCTTGTTTGCGCGTTGCCATGGATGCGGGAGGACGCCCGGATATAAACGGACACACCCCCCACCCCCAAGGAGTATTTACGTGAGAAGGCGGTCTGGTGAGAGGAAGGAGGAGACCCAGTATGAAATGCACAATGCAACATTGTGTGTATGACGGATACGTTAAATCCTCTGTTCTTGTGGAATACACCAATTTACAAGCAATGGAGGCATCGCAGCGCATGTAATTTGTTATAAGCAAAGATCATTTCCCTAATCATTCTGCTTTAGTGTTGTGTGTGTGTGTGTGTGTGTGTGTGCAGTGTGCAGTGTGTGTCAGTGTGAGCAGTGTGTGTGCAGTGTGTGTCAGTGTGAGCAGTGTGTGCAGTGTGAGCAATGAGCAGTGTGTGTGCAGTGTGCAGTGTGTGCAGTGTGAGCAATGATAGTGTGTCAGTGTGTGCAGTGTGAGCAATGAGCAGTGTGCAGTGTGTGCAGTGTGCAGTGTGTGCAATGTGAGCAATGAGCAGATTGTGTGCAGTGTGCAGTGTGAGCAATGAGCAGTGTGTCAGTGTGTGCAGTGTGAGCAATGAGCAGTGTGTGTGCAGTGTGCAGTGTGTGCAGTGTGAGCAATGAGCAGTGTGTGTGCAGTGTGAGCAATGAGCAGTGTGTGTGCAGTGAGCAGTGTGTGTGCAGTGAGTGTGTGCAGTGTGTGCAGTGTGCAGCAGTGAGTGTGTGCAGTGTGTGCAGTGTGTGCAGTGTGTGCAGTGTGTGCAGTGTGCAGTGTGCAAAAAAAAAATTTAAAAATATATATATTTTTTTTAAACGGGAGCCACGGGAAAACCGCGTTATAACCGAATCGCAGTATAACGAGGCGCGTGATAACGGGGTTTACCTGTATATAGACTTGATAAGCCTAAATTACCAAACTAATGACTAGAATGCTGTCAGACCCACCGGACTATAACCCACAACCGCTACTTTTCTAGGCCAAAGCGCTAGCAGTGTGAGCAAAACTAGCTGATGGGTGGCATCACTGTCACATCTTACTTGTTTTGAACTGCTCACTGCTCACACGTGTAGCTAATCTAGCTATTCGTGTATCTCACAGGTATATCAGGTTTGCTCCACAAGGAACATTGAACTGTCAACCAGGAAGTGGAAGTGGTCGGCTTTTAAAGTAAGTCGGGGAGGGAGCTACTATAGGTATGAGCACTAATTTTGGTGCTACATGACAGATATTCCCAAATGAGGCTACGGTATAACAGAACAGGGACAAAAATATTCACTGTGCTATCTGACAAAGTGCCAGACACATACGGAATTGAACTTTATTTTAAAATAAATAAAACTCTACAAACTGCAGGATGTGATTCCACTGGCTTCCCATAACAAACACAGTTATTATGTTGACAAGTCTAAGGCACCTTAGGAATGTGGTATGGTGTCAGACCAAACAGGGTCAGAGGTTGAAACCTGACACCTCTGCACCTGCGCTGTACCTCTAAGCCAGCCTATATAAACTTCCCTAAACAGTGCCTGTTTATTCTGGTTCCTCCAGCTCTTGCTAGGTTCCTGTGTTTGCTGCTGCTATTGCTATTGTTCTGTTCCTGTCTCCTCATTTGAGACCTCTGCTTGTGATCCCGACCACGCTCGACCATGCTGTCTGCCGCCTGCCTCTAACCTTTGCTTGTGACCTCGACCACACTCCCTTCTGTTCCTGCCACTGGGATCCACTCCAGCCGATGATCAACCCTTGACATCCAGCACCAAAGGTGCCTTATGAGAGAACACCGCTTATGGCCCTCTATCTTTATTCTTTACAAGATTAGATGAAATAACTTAAGTCACAAACTCACTTTCTTATAGTACTTTATCTCTGCATCTGCTTTATTTGCTGTGATTTACTTTGTTTTTACCGGTGAGTGTCAAAAAACGTGTCTTAGTTCATCTTTATTAGCATATGAAGAGAGAGAAAAGTCAATCCTTTTGAAGAGGTGTACTCCTAAATACAGGTAAAATACCCCGTAGAGATGTACAGATATAGCCTGTCTGTATCTTCAGTTTTCCTTAACTAAAGTCCGGACATCAATTGTTTTGTTTTGGAGATGTAATCAATATACATCCCGTTTAGCTGTAGACAACTATAGACAGCTCTTTGTGTTGTTATTCACACCTGAATTAAACAGGGATATGCTAGACAGATTTCAGATTTGTTTGTTTGTAATCTGTACATTTGTACATTTATACATTTGTACAATTTCATGTACATCTGACGTATTCTCATGCTCATCTCTTTTGAAATAACTGTTCTGGGCATTGCTGCTTTTGAAAAGAAATTAAATGAAGGACAGTTAACGTAATGTATGCACAGCATGTATCATGTACCATTAATGTTTTAATGTTTACACCCTCTTTTAACACCTGTACCATCGAGTCGGGGATACAGTGCATAAAAGAAAAGGTCAACCAAAATGCATGGCCTCCACAATTGCTGATATGTACCTGAAACAACTGCTTTCTGTCCAGATACTGTATTGTGCTTTATGTTCTGCCATGGATCAGTCCAAATTCTACCCACGTAACAAGCGGCTAACTGCTGCTGTCCGGGAGAATAAAAAGAGAAATGCAGCACAAAGGCAAAGATGGCCAGAAAGCCAACGGTCCTAAAGAAACGGCACTAAAAGTTCCAGAGGCAAAGCATCCTGGATCGGGCTATTGCAGGAAGAAAATTGGAACCATCATAAATAAGGACATTAAATGGGTTTGAGCGAACGCTGCCCAACCAGACAACCCTCGGTCTGCCCAAGCTGAAGATGAACAAGAAGTCCCCATCCCACCTATGCACAGCCAGACGTCCCCCTGACAACAGAAGCTGAACCAGACATCCCCTGCCGCACTGATGCACAACCAGATGGCACTCTGACAACAGAAGCCGAACCAGACGTCCCCTGCCGCACTGATGCACAACCAAACGGCCCTCTGAAAACAGAAGCCAAACCAAACGTCCCCTGCCGCACTGATGCACAACCAGGCGGCCCTCTGACAACTGAAGCAGAAGAAGACTTCCTTCCCCTGTCCCACCGACGTCCCCCTCCGATCACCCAGCCCCTTAGAGAGAGAACTGGATTTCACCCTGGCACCTTTTGTCAGCCCAAGCTCCATAGGTCACATACTGCAATCTTTAAGTGACTACGGAAGAATTTGCAACACAACACAGCAATACAGGGAAAGCATGGAGGCCAAGTTTGATCAACATTTGGAGAGAATGGATGAGGGAGATGGAGAGGGGCATGAGGGAGATGGAGAGGGGCATGGGCAACATTGACAATGACATTGCTGGGCTCTATTATTTGATTTCTGTCCCTCCCCCTGTATATCCAACGCAGGAGCAGGAGGGTGACCTGGATGAATGCCATCCACCATCAGCACCCTCTTCTTCACCGGAATTGGCCTGCACGCCGCCAAGAAAATGCACACCACCAGAGGAAAGCATCCTACCAGACACTCTACCCTCACCCACTGACAGAAGCACACCTCTTTCACCAACACCCACTGTACCCAGAGGTGTACAGGTACAAATGCAAAGCCCCACAGACCATCTATCCTTGCCCAGTGAAATAAGCACACCTGCTGCATGACTCACAGCACCCAGGAGTACAGCTTCAAATGCAACTCGATCCATGCACGATCCCAGACATGACGCTAACAGTCCTCCCGCAGAGCATACGGGAAAAAATATTTTCCAGAAGCGCAGGAAAAGTGACCATACTAGATCTTCTCATTATGAAACACCATGTCAGTTATGAGCTGTATCTTCAGTGGTTTAAGGTGGTTAATTTTGATGGCAATAGGGGCAAGAAAGTTCTGCCTTCGAATTTGCGCAGAAATATTATAGACGCAATAAAATGTCATTTCATTATGACCCCGGTTCTTTTCCGAGCTGTGATGGACAACATAATTGCCTTTTTAAGGCATAAAAGGCGTCTTCCCTAGAACACCCACAGCTATGGGGACTAACACTTGTTTCATTAATTTCAAAATAATAAACAAAAAATGTACTGGGAATGTTTTTCATCTAATAAAAAAAGACATTTTATAAAGTGTTCTGTTCACTGGTTTCATTATTTTAAGACGTTTTTACTCTTTAGCAGCAAATGTAATACACTTACAGTAGTACTGTACATAAAGTACTAAGGTTTTCATGTAACATACAGTACACATGCAGTACAGTGAGAATCACTCAACCTAGCCCTTGTCAGCATGTAATATGCAGTACACATTCATCCTAGCCCTTATCAGCATGTACCATGGAGTACAGTGAGTGTCACTCAACCTAGCCCTTGTCAACATGTAAGATGCAGTACACATTCAGCCTAGCCCTTGTCAGCATGTAATATGCAGTACACATTCAGCCTAGCCCTTGTCAGCATGTAACATGCAGCACAGTGAGTGTCACTCAACCTAGCCCTTCTCAACATGTAATATGCAGTACACATTCAGCCTAGACCTTGTCACCATGTACCATGCAGTACAGTGAGTGTCACTCAACCTAGCACTTGTCAGCATGTAACATACAGTACAGTTTTTCCTACAGTTAGAGGGGAAGGGACACAATAACTCACGATCATCGACTTGAGTTTCTGGCTGGTATTGCATATAACGCCATATATCGAATTTCTTGTGAAATCTCATGCATGGGACAGGCTCAGGTCAGGAAAACCCTGAATACAAATAGACTATATCTGTATAATGACCATTGCAAAGTAACTTTTAATACATATTCAATTAAAAAGAATGAGAAAGGAGCTCCAAGAGCTGCAAAATAGAGGATGCATTAATGTAATACAATGTATCCGTGATGTATTAACCTAAATGGGTTAAAAAGTTATTTATTTATTACGAGAGAGTGAAGTGAATAATAAAAGAAAAAGTACAGATGCAGCCACGAGTATTAGAACTCTTGCCTTTTAAATTCTGGGGCAGTCTCACAGTAAATGCCTCAACATTTCTGTGAGATTCTTAATGGCCCATCGGATTAGCACAGCAGGGGTCCCTGCAGTCCCATTCAGTTTGATTCAGTGTGAATGGGACTGCAGGGACCCCCCACTGTGTTAATCTGATGGGCCATTAAGAATCTCACAGAAATGTTGAGGCATTTACTGTGAGACTGCCCCAGAATTTCCCAGGTACAAGTGTTCTAATACTGGTGGCTGCATCTGTAATTATAAAACACATAGGATCTGTCGATGATCAAACCACAATGTGTACTGGTCGTATTAGGGAGACCTAGTACTTAGTGGTAATTTAAGCTAAATGAAAAGCAATGAACAAAACTTGTATATTTATATTTTCAGAACAGAAGACTCCTGATTTAGAGCTTATTTAATAATGAAGATTGAAAATTCAAACTCAAAATGCAATAAATCACAAGATGGCTTCTTCAGAGGTGCAGACACCCTGAAAGAGGCCCTATCCGGGTATTAAATAGATAGGAACGTAGAAGGGATTTAATGCCCCCTGTACATTCTATATAAATGAGTTTGTACAGATCTGAATAAGATGAAAATGTCTAACATCCGGATAGTACCAAGAATATTCATCTAGAAATAATAATAGTGCTTGCTTGTCAGACCGCAGTTATAACTGTGTAATCCCTAGAGTAGCAGAGGTGGCACCTATTTTCTTCTAACCCAGTAGAGCAAGGTAGCCCATGTTCTGTTCATCTTTTATTTAATCTCACAGCCCTCAGTACACATTATTACTTTGTGCTTGAAGTGCTTTCAAGGTTACAATCAACAAAATAGATATCCCTGGGAGGTGTGCTAGTACTATAAAATGTGCATTGCTAGCGATCAGCTGGTTTAGCTCACACTGCTAGAGCTGTGACCTAGAAAAACGGTGAGTGTAGGTTCTAGTCCTGTTAGGTCTGACACCACTCTAATCATTAGGTTGGTGCCTTAGGCTTACCAACTCTATATAGTTAGTGTGAAAATCATTTTAGGAAGTGTGGGATGGGACTCATTTAAATATAGTTTGCGCCGTCTTTAGCATATCTCTCAGCCAGACACAGTCATGTGAAAAAGAAAGTACACCCTCTTTGAATTCTATGGTTTTACATATCAGGACATAATAACAATCATCTGTTCCTTAGCAGGTCTTAAAATTAGGTAAATACAACCTCAGATGAACAAAAACACATAACATATTACACCGTGTCATGATTTATTTAACAAAAACTAAAGCAAAAATGGAGAAGCCATGTGTGAAAAACAAAGTACACCTTATGATTCAATAGCTTGTACAACCACCTTTAGCAGCAATAACTTGAAGTAATTGGTTTCTGTATGACTTTATCAGTCTGTCACATTGTTGTGGAGGAATTTTGGCCCACTCTTCTTTACAACGTTGCTTCAGTTCATTGAGGTTTGTGGACTTTGACTGGGCAATTGCAACACCTTGATTATTTTCTTTTTCAGCCATTCTGTTGTAGATTTTCTGGTGTGCATCATTATTATCCCAATTTCAGCCAAGCTTTAGCTGTCGGACAGATGGCCTCACATTTGACTCTACAGTACTTTGGTATACAGAGGAGTTCATGGTCGACTCAATGACTGCAAGGGTCCCAGGTCCTGTGGCTGCAAAAACAAGCCCAGATCATCACCCCTCTACCACCATGCTTGACAGTTGGTATGAGGTGTTTGTGCTGATGTGCTGTGTTTGGTTTTTGCCAAAAGTGGCGCTGTGCATTATGGCCAAACATCTCCACTTTGGTCTCGTCTGTCCAACGGACATTGTTCCAGAAGTCTTGTGGTTTGTTCAGATGCAACTTTGCAAACCTAAGCCATGCTGCCATGTTCTTTTTAGAGAGAATAGGCTTTCTCCTGGCAACCCTTCCAAACAAACCATACTTTTTCATGAACTTTAACATTTAACATGCTAACTGAGGCCTGTAGAGTCTGAGATGTAACTCTTGGGTATTTTGCAATTTCTATGAGCATTGCACGGTCTGACCTTCGGGTGAATTTGCTGGGATGTCCACTCCTGGGAAGATTAGCAACTGTCTTGAATGATTTCCACTTTTGAATAATCTTTCTCATTGTAGAATGATGGACTTTAAATTGTTTGGAAATGGCCTTAAAACCCTTCCCAGATTGATGGGCAGCAACAATTGCTTCTCTAAGATCATTGCTGATGTCTTTCCTCCTTGGCATTGTGTTAACACACACCTGAACTGCTAAAACTTCGGCTTTTATAGAGGTGGTCACACTTGCTGATGATCAATTAATCAAGGGCATTTGATTAGCAGCACCTATATGCTACTTAGCATCTTAATTTCTATGGAAGCAGTAAGGGTGTACTTAGTTTTTCAAACATGGCTTCTCCATTTTGGCTTTATTTTTGTTAAATATATCATGACACGGTGTAATATGTCATGTGTTGTTGTTCATCTGAGGTTGTATTTCCCTAATTTTAAGATCTGCTAAGGAACAAATAATTGTTATTATGTTCTGATATGTAAAACCATGGAATTCAAAGATGGTGTACTTTCTTTTTCACATGACTGTACCTCAGGTGTGCTCCGTTTTCAGCACAGACAAATCCCTAATATATTTGGGATGTTACCCTCCTCCCTCATAGAAGGTACTGTAAGAGTGTATCTGGCCCCAATCTGTTTTGCCATGGGATCATGTCATAGAGGAGTATATTAGAGAAGGAAAAGGTTAGGTTCCCGGAGGACAACAAGAGTGGAGCCTCAGGGATAGTACTGTAGATAAATATGTTCTTAAAGAAATATTACTGACCAGGCCCCCCTATTTTATTGTGTTGTAGATAGGGACAGTGCCCCTGTTAGTTAGGATCCCAGCACAAAGCCAAGAGTGTCCAAAATAGCTAACGAATAGGAAACCGGCATGCCACAGAGGGCCTCAAGTCAAGAGGGCTCCCGGATGTTGGCTGATCAGCTTTAACCGCGGATCTGGCTGTTCTGAAACACGCTAAATGTTTAGTGGTCACTTACACAGGACCCACAAGGATTCCCATACAGTATGGGCACAGTGTAAACGGAGTTATAACACAGAGTATCCCAAAGCAACAAGGGCGGGTTGACTCCAACAAAAGAAAGAAACTAAGTAAATATACCTCCATTTGTAAGGGTCTGGGAGTCACGCCGCCCTCGGCGTGCTCCCCACTCACCTGCAGCTCCGCCGGGTTCCCCCACGGCACGCAGGCAGCCTCTCTCCGGGAACGCCGATCACAGCTCCACGTGGGCGCGCGTGCGCATGCCAATACTCCTCTTCTACTGTTGGGCTGGTGGCTACGCCCGGTCACGCGCCCGCAAGCGCAGCTACACGGAGGCGCGGCCACACAGAGCTGCACCAACCCCTTAAAGGCACAGCACCTCAAACCAGTGCTGCAATCAAATGCAGTCTTACTACTGGGCTTTATGGCTCCTCCCCTGGGACTCATGCTGGACCTATCCCTGCCGTAGCCTGGCCCTTCCACACACCCCCACCTTGCTGCGCTGCCATTGGACCCTCTCTCCTCTATATACCTTACAGTGTCACTGACTCATTGGCTGAGCATAGAACCAGTTGTTCTCATCACTCTCTGCCTCCCTAATCCTGTCTTGTCCTGTCTTGTTTTGCAGTCTTCCTCGTGTACCGAACCGGCTTCCGCTACGTCTACCCGCATCTCTGGCATCCCGAACTCGGCATACGGCAACACGACTCTCCGCACCTCTGGCATCCCGATCTCGGCAAACGGTAAACGATTACGTCCCTCTCTCTAACCCCGGACTTGGCAAACAGCACCCTCTACCATCTGTACCTCTCCTGCCCCGATCCGGACTCCCAGACCACTCTACTCTCAAGACGTGCCCTCGTGGCTGTGGGTGGCGTTATATCCTATCCCACCTCAGCACCGTGGTCCCGTTTCGTTCGTGGTGAGCACGCCCTGACACCATTATAGTGAATTAAACGGAAATAGCCGTGTTAGTCCAGTTGCGATAGTGCAGAATACATGAGTAATTCAGTATTAGGTGATACTTTTTTTATTTGGACTAAATTGATGTAGTAAGACAAAGTTTTTCGCTCTTCCGCAGATCAGCAATACTGATTTGCAAAGGAGTCTACTGTATGTTTTAAACAGAGATTAGAAAAGAAAAACCATTATAGTGTTAAGAGTGAGCACTTATAGAAGAAACTGTAATCCTGCAAGTTTTATATAAAATCATACAATGTACTGTATGGACATGTGAATGTGAATGGTCCCCGTGCCTGGGGATCTGTTTACAAGACTGTTGTATGAGTACAGTTCCTTGTACCCATTATTCTACAACCTTGCTACCTCATCGCCCAGCTGCTGGAATCCAGACCTCTTAGTCAAAGTAATCCAATGAGGAATACACCTTGTATTTGTAACCATGTATTACTTGTCTTAACTCTGTGCCCAGGACATACTTGAAAACGAGAGGTAACTCTCAATGTATTAGTTCCTGGTAAAATATTTTATAAATAAATGTAGCCGCCCTAGATGCCGGGCACGGAGGGTTAAAGGAGGGATGTTTGGGTGGATATATATACAACTGGCAACACATTACTTGTAAAATCTTTCTAAAAAATCAGTCTGGTAATGGATGGATTTCTGTCACTGAAGAAAAATCCCAAATTGGGGGTTGGCCTTTTTGAGAGTGATCCGCGGAAAGCTGTGGACGAAAGGAACCAGATCCGCAAAAAATATCGTCAATGTCTAGTACAGTGCTGGTCTAATCTCAGAAGCTATAGATTAGAAAAACAATGATTTTTACCACAAAAATACATAAATAAATGAGCAGAACATGCTCAGGAAGAAGATAGTAGCAATACATGAGCTGCATGTTATGCTTCTGGGGGGAGAGTTTATATCATTTGATATAAATGCAATTGTTCACATTAATGTTGAAATCCAAATACTGTAGTAACACAAATTCAACAGCAATGCCTCAATATATACACTTTCATTGATAAATTTTTTTATTAACAAACGCAGCATTTTTAATTTTTCAGTAGTATTTTATGTTGTTACTGTACTGTATGCGTGAGCACTTCACAATAGCAGTATTTACTGATTGTTCTATAAGATTGGTCATTTCAGTTTTCTCAGACAAAATTGAGAGCAGCTTTTCCACACAAGAACCTATCTTAATGATAAAATAACAATTACCAAGCAAGAGAATGTGTTTTTATATCTTCAAGGTCTTCCTTCACTTCAATCCTGTTATATATTGCTGCACTGCACCCCTTATTTGACTCTAGGCAACAACACACTCAATGACCTTAGCACGTCAGATAATTAAAGTAAATGATCATGTATTCTTGTAAATGGTTCAAGAGTAAAATGGTAGCCTTTCACATCTATAGCTATGCAAAAGAAAAATCACAAGTGTTGAAAGCTAACACCTTGGAAGACTGCAGCATATTGTGTTTGTGGTCAGTAACTAACAGGGTAAGTGTTGCATCTAACTAGAAAGAACAACTATTTCTGGAAAGTCATTCATCTGTTTATAGTAACTCTCTGATCACATTACAAGAAATGGAAGCACAATAATAAAAAATTGAAAAATATATTAACATACTGTAAGTCCATGATAGGTGGATAAAGTAGATTCTGGAGTGCCCGGGAAGGTATCAGCTTCTACGAGAACACCAACGGCCACAACACACTATGTGGGTTGTGCTACTCCACACACTTTGGAGTGGGCTTGGCTCTGTAGACACCGGGTGGTTAGATGCCCAGGGCACCTCAGTACTTTGGGGGAACCTCGCAAGGGTGTGGACAAGGTGGTGGTTGGACAGTGGGGCACTGTGTGGGTACGGCCGTGCGAGGCCTGTAGGGTTTTGTGTTATTAGTTACGTGTTGCCAGTAAAGATAAGCTGTTATATCACCTTGTGTATAATTATTCTTTACTGTGTGTTCCTGGGAAGGGGTTATCCAATTGCGCTTGGATCCCTCCCAGGTGGAGGCAGTGTCATCATATATACCATGACCGTCCCAGTCTCCCTGCAGCCGAGGATCAGGCCTCCTGTGAGCCACTCAGGTAAAGCACCACACGTAGTTTCCCTTAGACACGGGAAAAGGGGCTACACTCAATTAGTACAACTGTTTTTTTGATGTTTGTGGTAATCTAATGTGTGCTTGTCTTCAGGGCCTCTAAGAAGGGCTTGGCGCCGGGACAACGATCCCGGGGGCAGAGGGAAACTGGAACAGAAGTCGGACGGATTTTAGGTCCAACCTACACTACTGAAGAGGTCTACTCTTTTGAGAACTCCTACATCCCTTAAGCACACCCCCAACACTAAACAGACCTTAACGCCCCTTTAAATCCCATCGTGGTACAGCCCTGGGGTCCAGGTCAAGACTTGTTGGCGATAGCTGTTGGTTGTCCTGCTTTTCTGTGTTACAGTAGTAACAAAGTCAGTAGTAATAAATCTACATTGAGTAGCAGTGGCTGTGACTGCTTTCACTTTGTCTTCTTTGTGTAGATGGTGACAGCACAGATAGCATACACTGCATAAGAAATTATTATTTTGAACTGTTGCATTAAGGTTGCACACAAATTAAAGCCAGGGTATAAAAAGAAAAACTTGAAAGAAGCGGAAATTTGACTTACAGTACAAACTCAACTTTCTGTTAACTTGTCATAAGAAGCATACTTGAGAAAATGTTGCACTTGCAGTGCGTCTGAAAGCAGAATCAAAAGCTCCAACAGTACTTGTGTGAAATTTATAAATAGTTATATTTTGTGGTATTAGTAGACAAATAAGTCATCTTTGCAAACTATGCTTTTACCAAATGAATCATCCAGCGTTACAGTAAAGTTTGCACAAATGTGCAATCCAGAGTAGCTGATCCTAATTTTTTTTCTAATCTTTCTCTATCCATTTTTAATATATATACCTAATTGTGAAATGTTCTATTTTTCCTAGTTTGGGAAGATATGAATGTTTTAGAGCTCAGCTTTGACTTTGGAAACGTATCTCTCATTGCAAAATATCAGTGAAGAATGGTAACCAAGGAGTTACATGGTTGCACACTTTCACTTTATTACAACTCTGGTCTGCTAAATGTTAATAGCACACCTTGAAATCCAATTGGAACATTCTTTTCTCTGTGTTCACATGAATAACGCAGAGATGAGGATTGTAGCAGAACAATCAGAGGCTGGATACCAGGCTCAGGTCAAATCAAAAGAGCTGTACTTCAGCAAACAGTAGGAATATAAAGTAGTCTCTGATCCTTTAGGGCAGTATACACAGGAAGTCCTCCATGCAGGTCTGCTCTTAAAAAAATCTTCAATTGCATAAACATATACAAATGTATTCCCTCTTGCTACACATCTCAAGTGAAGAGATTCTCCCTACACACCTGGAAACATAAATGTAGAAAGAAGAACTGAGCACACTGAGGTGAGTATAATTATAAAATGTATCAGATAAAAGAGACATACAGTATTCTCAAAGCTTACAATATAAAAAACAGCGACAGATTCATAACGATGGCAGTAGGCACTGGTGCTGGCTGTTACTTCAAGCAGCATCCAGCTAGCAGGGACGCTCATACAGCTAAACACAGTCCATGTGGCTTGCCAAAACCAGGAAGTGACTCTCTAATGGCTTGACCAACCCCTACACATTTCATATTGTGGTGCTTATTCAGGGAAGAGGAAGCAGCAAAGTGCAAAATGCGTAGAGATTGGTCGAGCTGTTAGATGTCACTTTTTGGTATCGGCACGCCACGAGGACGTGTTTAGCTCTATGAGCATCAATTCTAGCCGGACGCTGCTTGAACTAACATCCAGCACCAGCGCCTATTACCGCCGCTATGAATCTGGTGCTGTTTTTTAAATGGTTACTTTGGATATTTCTCTTTTATTTGATACATGTTATAATTATACTCCCTTCGGTGGGTGCTGGTCTCTTTTTTTTATTCACTTAAAGGGAATATATCCAGGTTTGTTGGTGTCACTGCATCTTATTTTTCTAAGCACAGGTCTTGCTGTGTAATGTCACAGCAGCCAGGACCTTAGGTTCACAGCAAGTCAGCATTCACATAGGCAGTCAAGCCGAATAGCAGGTTGTGCAGCCACACCCTTATCCTGGAGTCTGCCAGAGTTCTTTGTCTCACATATAGAGATTTCCACATGGTTAATTAATCCAATGCACCTGAAACAGTGAAATTAGCTCTAAACCTTCAAGTACACTGAAAATCCAGAACTGGCTCAGACATAGGCAGTATGCCTGACAAGAAGGAGGAGGTTGTCTGTCCTTATAATAGGGATATTACCTGGTTACGGTGATGGAGACAGTAGAGCTTTACAGATTTACTGGTAAAGGTGCTGTTCTAAGTCCATATGTTACTGTACATATGCCTGTGTGTGTGCTGTTAGCAATAATATACAATCAGGTTTCTTACAGTCAAAATAGTATAATGGACCTCTGCCTATAATTAGTGTGTAAATACAATAGGGCTGCTACTTTTTGTGTACAAAAAGGGGTGACGTTTTTTGATTAGGGCAAGCTATTTCGAGGGATTGCAACAATGTTAAAATTGTATTAACCCAACTACCCTGCAATCTTCCAGAGAATAGTGGTGTATTCTTGCAGTTTCTAGGGCCTTCCATGAGGAGGAGTAGAGTATATTATGAGGATGCTAAGGAAGCTGTTGTCTTTGTCACCATTGTTTGTTGCAATCTAAGGCCTATCATGGTAGAGGGTCATCTAGAGTCCACTGGGTTTGTGAACTTGGAGGAGGGGGGGTATTGTATTGTATTGTATGTCTTTATTTATATAGCGCCATTAATGTACATAATGCTTCACAGTAGTAATACATGTGGTAATCGAATAAATAACAGATAATATAAATAACAGATAATGGGAATAAGTGCTATAGACCTAAACATAACATTAAGGAAGAGGAGTCCCTGCCCCGAGGAGCTTACAATCTAATTGGTAGGTAGGGAGAACGTACAGAGACAGTAGGAGGGAGTTCTGGTAAGTGCGTCTGCAGGGGGCCAAGCTTTATGTATCATATGTTCAGAATATTCACAGTACTATTTGTATGCTTCTTTAAGCAAGTGTGTCTTAAGGTGGGTCTTAAAGGTGGATAGAGAGGGTGCTAGTCGGGTACTGAGGGGAAGGGCATTCCAGAGGTGTGGGGCAGCCAGTGAAAAAGGTTTAAGGCGGGAGAGGGCTTTAGATACAAAGGGGGTAGAAAGAAGACATCCTTGAGCAGAACGCAAGAGTCGGGGTGGTGCATAGTGAGAAATTAGGGCTGAGCTGTAAGGAGGGGCAGAAGAATGTAAAGCTTTTAAAGTGAGGAGAAGAATGGAGTGTGAGATGCGGGATTTGATCGGAAGCCAGGAGAGGGATTTCATGAGGGGAGATGCTGAGACAGATCTAGGAAAGAGTAGAGTGATTCTGGCAGCAGCGTTTAGGATAGATTGTAGGGGAGACAGGTGAGAGGCAGGAAGGCCGGACAGCAGGAGATTATAGTAATCAAGACGGGAGAGAATGAGGGCCTGAGTCAGAGTTTTAGCAGTCGAGCAACAGAGGAAAGGGCGTATCTTTGTTATATTGTGGAGGAAAAAGCGACAGGTTTTAGAAATGTTTTGAATGTGAGAGGAGAATGAGAGAGAGGAGTCGAGTGTGACCCCTAGGCAGCGTGCTTGGGCTACTGGGTGAATGATCGTAGTTCCAACAGTAATGTGGAAGGAGGTAGTAGGGCCAGGTTTGGGAGGAAGTATGAGGAGCTCTGTTTTAGCCATGTTGAGTTTAAGGCGACGGAGTGCCATCCAGGATGATATAGCAGAGAGACATTCAGAAACTTTGGTCTGTATAGCAGGTGTAAGGTCGGGTATATTTGTGTGTCGTCAGCATAGAGGTGATATTTAAACCCAAAATATGTTATTAGGTCACCTAGAGAGAGTGTGTACAGAGAAAAGAGAAGAGGTCCCAGGACACAGCCCTGGGGTACCCCCACAGAGAGATCAATAGAGGAGGAGGAGGTGTTAGCAGAAGAGACACTGAAAGTACGATGGGAGGGGTAGGATGAGATCCAGGATAGAGCTTCGTTCCGAATACCAAGAGTACGGAGAGGGTGATCCACAGTATCAAATAAGTAGGGACATTGTCAAGGTGTGGGCAGCCACATGGTTGTCAAGTGGTGGGGGAGACAAGGACACTTGGTTTTCAACTGGGGGTCAAAGGCTGGCCGCAGCTGAAGCAGCTGTCCCAGAATTCCCCAATTACCAGGTGGTCCGAACCTGATGGTTTTACCCCTGTTCCTGGATTTCTACTAGTTCATCATGGGGACAATCCTTAGTACCAGACCATAGGATTTTATAAACAGAGGTCAGAATAATGACCTTTTCTATTGCTGACTGGACATCCTCCTGAATTGGAATTTCTGAATCCTTACGTTTCTATGGACTTATTACTACTGTAATTCTACTTCTGGATTACCCGTGTTGTTAGTTCTTAGTACAGTTCTTTCAAATAATGTACAATGTCCCTGGTACTAAGTGCTGCTGGAAATCACGACCAGGTATGTATCTATGTATGTATGTCTTTATTTATATAGCGCCACTAATGTACATAGCGCTTCACAGCAGTAATACAAGTGACATAATAATAGAAATAACAAATAATATAAACAACACAAAGGGAAGTGCTTCAGACATAAAAGTAACAAGGAATTCCTGCTCTGAAGAGCTTACAATCTAATTGGTTAGTAGGAAGAACGTACAGAGACAGTAGGAGGGCGTTCTGGTAAGTGCAACTGCAGGGGGCCAAGGTTTATGTAGAAGGTGTAAAGTATCAGCCATGGAGCTACTCATATGCTTCATTAAGCAGGTGTGTTTTAAGGATGCTTCAAGGATGAGAAATATTTAGATTCCTATCAATACTACAGTATGTAGGAATTGCTTTACTGTTTTAGCAATTCCTGCAGGCAAAATTATTGTGCAATACTAGATTTATTTATAAAATGTTTTACCAAGAAGTAATACATTGAGAGTTATTTCTCGTTTTCAAGTACCGGTTAAGATGAAAAGTACAAACTCGCCTTATAATCAGGCCAACCCACTTTGCAGCCAATCAGCAGTTGGATGTATGAGGTAGGAGGGTAAAAGATCAACCTTGGGGGCCTGAAGCAGCCATGTTGCTTGTGACAGGAAGCTCAAACCAAGAGATACAGAGACAGAGGCAGACACAGACAGGTGTATGAAACGCAGACATAGACAGACAGACAGACTCAGGCAGACAGGCAGACAGACAGAGGCAGACACACAGACAGACACAGGCAGACAGGCAGACAGACAGAGGCAGACACAGAGACAGACAGAGGCAGACACACAGGCAGACAGAGGCAGACACACAGGCAGACAGAGGCAGACACACAGACAGACAGAGGAAGACACAGACAGAGGCAGACACACAGTCAGAAGCAGACACAGATAGACACAGGCACACAGACAGACAGAGGCAGAAACACAGACATACAGAGGCAGACACAGACAAAGGCAGACACAGGCAGACACAGACACAGATAGACACAGCAGACAGACAGACAGAGGCAGACACAGGCAGACAGACAGAGGCAGACACACACAGACAGACAGAGGCATACACACACACAGACAGAGGCAGACACACACAGACAGAGGCAGACACACACACAGACAGAGGCAGACAGACAGGCAGACACAGACACAGGCAGACACAGGCAGACACAGGCAGACACAGGCAGACACAGGCAGACACAGGCAGACACAGGCAGACAGACAGAGGCAGACACAGACAGACAGACAGAGGCAGACATACACACACACACAGACAGAGAGGCAGACACACAGACAGACAGAGGCAGACACAGACAAAGGCAGACACAGGCAGACACAGACACAGGCAGACATAGGCAGACACAGAAAGACAGAGGCAGACACACAGACAGAGGCAGACACACAGGCAGAGGCAGACACACAGACAGAGGCAGACACACAGACACAGACAGACACAGACACACAGACAGAGGCAGACAGACAGACAGACAGACAGACAGAGGCAGACACACAGATAGACAGAGGCAGACACACAGACAGACACACAGACAGAGGCAGACACACAGACAGGAGCAGACAGACAGACAAAGGCAGACACAGGCAGACACAGAAACAGGCAGACACAGATAGACACAGGCAGACAGACAGACAGACAGACAGAGGCAGACACAGTCAGAGGCAGACACACACACACAGACAGAGGCAGACACACAGACAGAGGCAGACACAGTCAGAGGCAGACACACACACAGACAGAGGCAGACACACAGACAGACAGAGGCAGACACACAGACAGAGGCAGACACAAAGACAGAGGCAGACACACAGACAGAGGCAGACACACAGACAGAGGCAGACACACAGACAGAGGCAGACACACAGACAGAGGCAGACACACAGACAGAGGCAGATAGACAGACAGAGGCAGACAGAGGCAGACACACAGACAGAGGCAGACACACAGACAGAGGCAGACACACAGACAGAGGCAGACACACAGACAGAGGCAGACACACACACAGAGGCAGACACACACACAGAGGCAGACACACAGACACAGGCAGATACACAGACACAGGCAGACACACAGACACATATATACATATGTAACGGATTTTCTGACCTGGCTTGACCCACCCAATCTCACATTGGCCCCTGTGGTCTAACCAGTCCCCATTACATGGTTGTGTCTGGTGGTGCACCTGTTGGCAACAGGACTCCTGAGTCTCCCGCATGATGTTGTGTGGGGATTGCCAACCCAGACAGGCAGCTGAGGTAGTGTGCGTGAGTCCTACCTATATCCAGTGCAGCGCCTCCACCTCATCAGGATCCCTGCGTCCGCAAGGGGATGGTTCTGATGAGGAACTCCTTCTTGGTGCCTTCCTCTGCAGAGTAATTCCAGACTCACACATGAGGGTGTCTTTAATCAAGGTCATCTTTATTGTTGCTTGGTGTATGGGCCAGCTGCCCCTTGCAGCGGTTAGCTCAGCCGCACATCTTGCCGTGCTGTCCCTTAGAAAGGTACGCCCTCCCAATGGAGTGGGATCCCCTCTCACCTCAGGGAGATCACCCCTGTGCCAGGTCCCTGGACACAGTGTGGCCTTGTCAGGCTTGATGCTACTTGACGTAGAAACGGGCCACTAGTTACTGTACTAGTGGGCCCTTCACTCACAAGTCTCAACCCAGACTTATTCCTTCCTCCAACAGCTAACTTTTGGCAGTGCCGTTCCTTATATACTTCAGGAACTGGCACAGCTCTGATGTCACTAACGATGGACTCAGAGTATGCAGCCACTCCCCTCCATGTATATGACACCTCACCAGGGTGTGAGGGCAAACCTCCATGATTACTGCTGGAAACCCTGTAACTTACCAGGCTTACTGCCAGCAGGAGAGGAAACTGTAGGCCATTTTACAGCATGGCTACACATATATAACATTTATTTAGGTTATGGTGGGTGAAAAGGTGACTAAAAACCCTCCACCGTATATACTGTCGCGGCCGAGTTTATTCTAACATTTACCTGGTCTCGGCCGCGACAGATACCGGGCGCGCGCCGAGGTGTCCCGTGCGCGCGCCGGAGCCTCGGAGGATCGGTCCTCTGATCGGGGCTTCCCCCTCCCCTCTCCTGGTCCGCCGGGTCCCCCGGAGCCCCCCACCGCCATCCCCCACATCGCGGAACACCGTGTGCGCATGCTCCCGATGAAGCGTGACCGCGCATCGGTGATGCGCGGCACGCCGAGGGGATTCGGCATCAAAGCCGCGAAACCTCCCGGCTTGCGGCTCGAGCCAAGTTCGAATAAAGTGTGCCGCCTCTGTAGGGTGACCAGGTGTCCCGTTTTAGCCGTGACAGTCCCGTTTTTTTAATGGCTCTCCGGTTTTTGAATGGCTATCCCGGCTGCCCCGCATTTTTTTAAATGTCCCGTTTTTTTGTGGTTGTTCTGGATTTGGCCATCAGAGCAAGGGGGGCAGCAGAGAGCACAGAATGCAGGCAGAGAGGAGAGTGGAGGGCAGTCTGACAGCAGAAGGTGGGGGTGGGGTTAGTGAGAGCCGGAAGTGAGGTGCCTGCTGCCAGTCAAGATGGCTTCTCCCCCTCCATGCTCCACAGTGAAAGGTAAGACACAGAGAGAGTGTGTGTGTGTGTGTGTGTGTGTGTGTGTGTGTGTGTGTGTGTGTGTGTGTGTGTGTGTGTGTGTGTGTGTGTGTCTCACTGGCTCTGTATGTGTGTGTGTGTGTGTGTGTGTGTGTGTGTGTGTGTGTGTGTGTCACTGGCTCTGTGTGTGTGTGTGTCACTGGCTCTGTGTGTGTGTGTGTGTGTGTGTGTGTGTGTCACTGGCTCTGTGTGTGTGTGTGTGTGTGTGTGTGTGTGTGTGTGTGTGTGTGTGTGTGTGTGTGTGTCACTGGCTATGTGTG
This sequence comes from Ascaphus truei, assembly GCF_040206685.1. NCBI lineage: Eukaryota > Metazoa > Chordata > Amphibia > Anura > Ascaphidae > Ascaphus > Ascaphus truei. The sequence continues at coordinate 36,180,248 of NC_134484.1, forward strand.
TGTGGGGGGGTCAGTGGCTCTGTGTGTGAGTGGGTCAGTGGCTCTGTGTGTGTGGGTCAGTGGCTCTGTGTGTGTGGGTCAGTAGCTGTGTGTGCGTGTGTGTGTGTGTGGGTCAGTGGCTCTGTGTGTGAGGGTGGTCAGTGGCTCTGTGTGTGTGTGTGTGTGTGTGTGTGTGTGTGTGTGTGTGTGTGTGTGTGTCAGTGGCTCTGTGTGTGTGTGTATGTGTCAGTGGCTCTGTGTGTGTGTGTCAGTGGCTCTGTGTGTGTGGGTCAGTGGCTCTGTGTGTGGGGGGGTATGGGTCAGTGGCCCTGTGTGTGTGTCAGTGGCTGTGTGTGTGGGGGTGGTCAGTGGCTCTGTGTGTGTGTGTGTATGTGTCAGTGGCTCTGTGTGTGTGGGTGTGTGGGTCAGTGGCTGTGGGTGTGTGGGTCAGTGGCTCTGTGTGTGTGGGGGTATGGGTCAGTGGCCCTGTGTGTGGGGGTCAGTGGCTCTGTGTGTGTGTGTGTGTGTGTGTGTGTCATTGGCTCTGTGTGTCAGTGGCTGTGGGTGTGTGGGTCAGTGGCTGTGGGTCAGTGGCTCTGTGTGTGTGGGTCAGTGGCTCTGTGTGTGTGGGTCAGTGGCTGTGGGTATGTGGGTCAGTGGCTCTGTGTGTGTGGGTGTTATGGCTCTGTGGCTCTGTGTGTGTGGGTCAGTGGGTGTGTGTGGGTCAGTGGCTCTGTGGCTCTGTGTGTGTGGGTCAGTGGCTCTGTGTGTGTGGGTCAGTAGCTCTATGTGTGTGGGTCAGTGGCTCTGTGTGTGTGGGTGTTATGGGTCAGTGGCTCTGTGTGTAGGTCTGTGGCTCTGTGTGTGGGTCAGTGGCTCTGTGTGGGTCAGTGGCTCTGTGTGGGTCATTGGCTCTGTGTGTGTGGCTCTGTGTGTGTGTTTGGGTGTGTGGGTCAGTAGCTCTGTGTGTGTGGGTGTGTGGGTCAGTGGCTCTGGGTGTGTGGGTGTGTGGGTAAGTGGCTCTGTGTGTGTGTGTGTTGTGGGTCAGTGGCTCTGTGTGTGTGGGTCAGTGGCTCTGTGTGTGGGTCAGTGGCTCTGTGTTGTGGGTCAGGGGCTCCGTGTGGGTCACTGGCTCTCTGTGTGTAGGTCAGTGACTCTGTGGGTCAATGGCTCTGTGTGTCTGTGTGGGTCAGTGGATGTGTGGGTCAGTGGATGTGTGGGTCAGTGGCTCTGTATGGAGATAACATTTTTTTAGATCTATTTATTATATATTTATTTATCTTGCCTTTGTCTGTATCCTCCCCTCCAAATTCCGTTAACATGGCTGTGCGACGTCACGTAATGCACATTGCCATAACAACGAGCCGCTCCGTGACGTCACGCGGCACCAAGTTGACATGACAACGGTTGACATGACAACGGGATGCATTATGGCGCCGAGGCATCACATGATGCCACATTGTCATGGCAACATGTCACCGCCTGACGTCAGTGTCTCGTTGTCATGGCAACGGGGTGCGTCATGTGATGTAATTTGTTTTATAAATAATTTTTAATGTGTCCCGGTTTTTCATTTTGAAAATCTGGTCACCCTAACCATATAACATACTGTATAGCATTAAAGATATTACTTGTGAGCACATTCACATGTCATAGACAGGTCTGCCACTCTGCTTTTTGCCATTATCACCTTCCACTGCAGCAAGCGATTCTGGGAAATATATATAATGTGTAAACATCTTTCTTTCCAGCTGCTACTGAAATTAGTGGCTCACCATGTATTCCGGATCACACTATAATCAAGTAAATACCGTATGTCCTGGGCAAAGACTTATGATGGTTCCATTAAATGAACAATAACACATTCAATTTACAGACACTTCCTGGACTGTTGGAGATAATATATGATTATGGGCGTATGTAACAGTTACAGACTAGGTTAAAATGAAAGACTTTACTCAACCCAGTAACCAAGCAGTGAACGGTAGCAAACGGCTGAAGCAGTTCTGAATGAATTCAGCTGGGCTTTGAAATTCCTTTGTCCAGAGTCATAAACACTGCAGAAGGTGGGGCTGGCAAACACATACAGTAGCAGCAATCCCACATGTCTCATTGTTTACTAAATTACAGCAATGCAGACAAACAGATACTGTATGTTTCTATTGATGATAGATACTGTTCTCTCACAATGGCAACACAATTTTCCTACATAGGATATCTGGCACAACGGCAAATCAAATCCAGACACAATTTCTCATCAAGGTGCAAATATTGGCAGTTATACACTGGCGACACACTTTATTCGAGCTCGGCTAGTCCCACGAATTCGGGTATACCCGGGTGTATTGAGGTTTGTGACTGTTTTCTGCCCGAGTGCATTGAGGTATTTTCGAGGCAGGGATTGAAGCATTTTATTCCCGCTGGCTGCAATACTGCACAGTATATATATATATACTGCATTACAATTCATGAATTTATGCCATCTGGTAGACACGCGAAGCATTGCAGCCTATTAAATCCTAATCATTATCATTTAACAGATCAGCCGCCCGTCAGCCAGGCATGAACCCAGGCTGGGAAGGCAAACGCAACGGGGCTTGTCAGAGGTGAGGAGCGGCGCATTCCAGGTATCTGCCAGGTACATACTGGGTATTTGCTCGAATAAAGTGTGTCGGTGCAGTATTTAGCAAACAATGCTAAACAAGTAGAAGTAAATTGTCATACTACCGGTGGTTGAAAAGTACAATATGTATATAGCCTGGCCTTCGGCAGCTATTGCTAATTCTGGGCCTTTCCTCTGTCAGTCCTGTTAGAACAGGCAGTGGAAAGGTTAATTCCTTCAGTAGGCCTGTTTTGCATTTCAGCTCTGGGTATGTAGCAATATTCAGGGGCGGGCCTAAGCAACCTATGAGCATGTTAATCCAAAGGGTGGATATGGGTTGGAACATCCCCTGATGTGTATGAGCCAATCGGTATCCAGCTTTGAGTTGTAATGATTCAAAGTTAGAGACACTGCCTGAGGATATTCAAATTGAGGCATGTTTCCTAAATTTAGTGTGTCAGTTAGAGAGATCTGTGTTCAGTCTGAGAGGAGATCTTGCAGTGAGTGGACTGAGAACCGGTCTCCCCCTCTTGCCCCACCTGGGCAAGGAGGGGGGGAATTTAAGCTGCCATGAGCAGAGAGGCAGAGATTACTCCATGCCTGTGATATCATGCTGTATGCTGTGTATGCTGCCCTGAATAAAGATCCACAAAAAAGAAGCTGCTGTGTGTGTCCCTGTTCCTGTGTCTGGAGAATGGAGCGTCAGTGGGGGTCTCTCCTCTGGAGACCCCAGGGGATCCCTACTGGCTGGAGGCGCTGTGCACCCTGAGAGAACAAGGTAACCTGTCCCACACCACACCTCCTGTCCCTGTTCTCCCCACAACACCGCGGAGCACTCAGCCCTCCTGTTTATCAGCAGGTCACAGCACCCAGACCACTCAGAGTGACCAGAAGGAGTGTACCCCCCAATCTCATGTCGGGTGGGGTACCATAGAAGGGTTACATGTATATAACAGCCTGCAATGTGTAAATATTGTTTACCGTAGTCTACTTTGATCTTTATATACTCGCCACAGAATGCCATCCTGCAATCAAGCTAAACTTATACAGAACAAATTCACTATTCCGCACATTTACATGAATTTACTTAACATTTTGAACAGTGAGTGAATAATCTTTTGACAAATAAATCTAGTACTGGATATACAGTAAATATGTTTTTTTTTTAATATATATCTTTCCATAGCTATAAGATAACTTTATCATTTTTTTTTACAAAACTAATCCCAGCATAGTTTGTTTGAGGCATGCAATTTGTATTATGGAGCATGAAGATAAAATTCATCTTTTCCTGTCAGAACTCATTAATCATGCAGATCTGATTGGCTAGTGAACTGCAAGCGAGTCCACCAATCCGGTGCTCCAGAGACTGTTGGTAATGAATGCTTTAGTGCTATGATTCTTTATAATGTGCATGAATAGTAGTGCCTGCCCAGTTTGTATATACTAAAGTCACTGTGACACCCCAATAACCACAAAAAGGTTAAGGGGATGGACTATAGCAGATATTTACACTTTAAAAGTGATGAGAAATAGCTAAACAACCGGCTTAGCAATTTAAGCACAAAACAAGTCTTAGACACTCACAGTTTCTTTGGACATGCTCCTATTAGGCTAGGTCCCCGCTGCAGCCGGCCACGTGCGAGCCCCTTACCTCCTCCCTAGCTGTCCCCGGTGACGCCTCGGTTCCTGGCTCACTGCACACTGGGACGCCTCACCCAGCAGGGGCCACAACAGGATTGTGATCTTGTGCGGCGACGCGTCACGTGGTGCGCCCGGGAGTCAATCAGGAACATGTTTATTTGCATGTTACAATTATTATGGCTGCTGGTAGCCATTAAACATTGAGGGGAGGGGGAATGCAGCAGGCTGTGTCATGTCGATGTACACAGAAAGAAGGGGAGCGCTGGTAAACAAAAGAACTTATAAACATAAAAAGCCACGGGAGCGACGGCAGCGACGCGAAATTTGGAAGCCAGTCAAATTTGATTTTTCAGAGTCTGTTGCCACATGTGACAGCCTCTGAACCAATCAATGACCTGGTCACCCGCAACGTCGCCGCAAAGCAAATTACAACTTTCGCCGGCGGTGACGGGTGACTTCACCCGTCGCCGTCACGCGCACTATAAGTGCGGCTTGAAGCAGCGACACTTCTCGAGGGGCTGAGATTTCTTGTGCAGAGGACATTGTCTGTGTGAGTACTCTACCTTCCTCTGGTGGTAGTGGAATGGCTAAAAGATGTGCACATTGTAGAAGAGGGTGAAAGACAGGCGCTACTAGGTGGATGAAATCAGTGTCTAGTAAATGAAAAAGTGGTACAAAATGGGACAGATGACACAACCCCTTGCTCAAACCTCACTGGTGGGACCTGTGTCACGGGTTCCAAGGGTTAAGTATTTGCTCAAAACATCCAGGGGGAGCATGTGGGGAGATAAGAGAACAATATATACATATAAGTGCAGACGTTATGTATTGAGTGGATATATAAGCAATGTCTTGGCTCGTATGGCTGATCTACTCACAGGAGCAAGGTTATATTCAAAGCAGTTGGCAAATTGGGTTGCCACCCTTGAAGATATCTGTGAGCTGTACCCCCCTAGCGATTCTCCGTCGGCAGTGTGTGTATAGAGAGAGGGAGAGAACTACATAGTACGATCAATATGAAAATTTATATATGAAAAACACAATAAAAATGTGCACTTACATGCTTTTAAACTTTGTGCAAATTGTATCACATTATGTGAATGGAGGATGTCCCGAAACAGCTCACCGCCTCCTACAGGTCAGTCTGCTGGCTTCCGCAGCTCTGCGTCCTGGACCGGAGCTTCCTTCTGCGCGCCCGTCTGCAAGATGTGATGTCACTGCATTCAGAGCTGGTTCTACGGATCGTCTCCAAGACCAAAATTGGTCCACTGGTAAACTCTACGCGTTTCGCCTCAGCTACCAAACTGTTTCTCGGCTTCGTCAGGAGTGTCTGACGAAGCCGAGAAACAGTTTGGTAGCTGAGGTGAAACGCGTAGAGTTTACCAGACTGACCTGTAGGAGGCGGTGAGCTGTTTGGGGACATCCTCCATTCACATAATGTGATACATGCTTTTAAACTTTGTGCAAATTGTAAGTGCGCATTTTTATTGTGTTTTTCATATATAAATTTTCATATTGATCGCACTATGTAGTTCTCTCCCTCTCTCTATACACACACTGCCGACGGAGAATCGCTAGGGGGGTACAGCTCACAGATATCTTCAAGGGTGGCAACCCAATTTGCCAACTGCTTTGAATATAACCTTGCTCCTGTGAGTAGATCAGCCATACGAGCCAAGACATTGCTTATTTATCCACTCAATACATAACGTCTGCACTTATATGTATATATTGTTCTCTTATCTCCCCACATGCTCCCCCTGGATGTTTTGAGCACATTGTAGAAGACACATCTGTACAGAGATAGGTGTTCTTGTGCCACCATATATTTTGGCTGATATCTCATTCTTTGAGTAGTTTGAACTAGCTGCACTTTATGCTTTGAATGCAAAGCTTGGATCAGTTTGCGGTGAACCAGATACTTGGCGAAGTCTGTTATGCCTGATAATTAAGTGAGCATTGAGGTGGTTGTGGGATGCAATAGTTGGGAATGTTGCTCTGCCCACCATCTTGTGTGATAATGTTGAACTGTGAAGTAGAGTGAAGTTGATCAAATGCATTCAGTATGACCCTTGCTGATGGTGACATTGCATTTGTGTCTTGAGCCCAATGAATGTGTGATAATTGCATGTGAGCATGAAGTATTACATCTTTCTATGCATCTGTATGCATGTGAGCGCATGGATTACAGCAGGGGAGGGGAACGTCCGGCCCGCGGGCCGTATAAGGCCCGCGAAGTCATTTGGTCCGGCCCCCGGGAAGCAAGCCCGAGAGAAAGGTTTAAAAAAAAAAATATATATATTTTTTTTTTAAACTCCCCCTTTCCTGATTGGCTGCCCGTGCTGTCACTCTGCCAATTTTTTTTTTGCCCGCCTCTTCCTACAGCACTGCTCCCCTCCCTTCTCTCCTCCAGTATTGCCGGGCTCCTTAGGCTCCGCCCCTCTATCCCTCCCTTTAGGCTCCACGGGCCTGCCAGTCTCTCAGCTGCACTGACCATGCTGCTCCAGCAGCCCAACCACGGGCCCCAGGTAACCCACATGCCCCCTTATACCTCCTCCCAGGTTTTTGTCAGGTTTATATATAGTTGTTGTATGTCTTTTTTTGTACAAATATGCGTGTTTAGATCTTCATCCTGGTCCTTCTCCTGCTGTGCGGGAATGGAGTCGTCATCTTGTTGTGTTCGTGCGGTCGTGCGTTTACTCTTAAAGAAGTCTGGGAATTCTGGTTTTCTAGATTTTGCCGGCATGATTGAGAGCTTTGGTTATTGCACTAACGTAGCTTTGTATTTCGAGTTATGAGTTATTTTGAACACATTTAGATGCTTAGGTGGGACCCCTGGGAGCGAAGCACTTTCAGACCATGCCTGCATGGCCTCGCATCACACATGTGCCCCTCTTCCACATGTTCTTAGAAGCAAGTGAGATAGTTTGTATGATCAGACCCAGCGCTCTGACTCTTATCTGTATTTCCGGTGCCAAAGTGATGAGGCTTTTTCTACTGCAGACTCTTTATGGGGCAAGGGATCTCTAGGTCCAGTGTCTGTCCCCCTAGGCCTGTGCTACCTCCACGGCCTGCACTCAGTGTGTGTGTGTGTGTGTGTGTGTGTGTGTGTGTGTGTGTGTGTGTGTGTGTGTGTGTGTGTGTGTGTGTCTGAGAGTGTGTGTGTGTCTGAGTGTGTGTGTGTGTGTGTGTGCGTGCGTGTGTGTGTGTGTGTCTGAGAGAGAGAGTGAGTGTGTCTGAGAGAGAGTGAGTGTGTCTGAGAGAGAGTGAGTGTGTCTGAGAGTGAGTGTGTCTGAGAGAGAGTGAGTGTGTCTGAGAGAGAGTGAGTGTGTCTGAGAGAGAGTGAGTGTGTCTGAGAGAGAGTGAGTGTGTCTGAGAGTGAGTGTGTCTGAGAGTGAGTGTGTCTGAGAGTGAGTGTGTCTGAGAGTGAGTGTGTCTGAGAGTGAGTGTGTCTGAGAGTGAGTGTGTCTGAGAGAGAGAGAGTGGGTCTGAGAGAGTGTGTCTGAGAGAGAGAGAGTGTGTCTGAGAGAGAGAGAGTGTGTCTGAGAGAGAGAGAGTGGGTCTGAGAGAGAGAGAGTGGGTCAGAGAGACAGAGAGAGAGAGAGGGTCTGAGAGAGAGAGAGTGGGTCTGAGAGAGAGAGTGGGTCTGAGAGAGAGAGTGGGTCTGAGAGAGAGAGAGAGGGTCAGAGAGAGAGTGGGTTAGAGAGAGTGAGAGAGAGTGGGTCAGAGAGTGAGAGAGTGGGTCAGAGAGTGAGAGAGTGGGTCAGAGAGTGAGAGAGTGGGTCAGAGAGTGAGAGAGTGGGTCAGAGAGTGAGAGAGAGTGGGTCTGAGAGAGAGAGAGAGTGGGTCTGAGAGAGAGAGAGAGTGGGTCTGAGAGAGAGAGCGGGTCTGAGAGAGAGAGAGTGGGTCTGAGAGAGAGAGAGTGGGTCTGAAAGTCTGAGAGAGAGAGTGTGTCTGAGAGTCTGAGAGAGAGGGAGTGGGCCTGAGAGTCAGAGAGAGTGTGGGTCTGAGAGAGAGTGTGGGTCTGAGAGAGAGTGTGGGTCTGAGAGAGAGTGTGGGTCTGAGAGAGAGTGTGGGTCTGAGAGAGAGAGAGTGGGTCTGAGAGAGAGAGAGTGGGTCTGAGAGAGAGAGAGTGGGTCTGAGAGAGAGAGTGGGTCTGAGAGAGAGAGATTGTGTCTGAAAGTCTGAGAGAGAGAGTGGGTCTGAGAGAGAGTGTGGGTCTGAGAGAGAGTGTGGGTCTGAGGGAGAGTGTGGGTCTGAGAGAGAGTGTGGGTCTGAGAGAGAGTGTGGGTCTGAGAGAGAGTGTGGGTCTGAGAGAGAGTGTGGGTCTGAGAGAGAGTGTGGGTCTGAGAGAGAGTGTGGGTCTGAGAGAGAGTGTGGGTCTGAGAGAGAGTGTGGGTCTGAGAGAGAGTGTGGGTCTGAGAGAGAGTGTGGGTCTGAGAGAGAGTGTGGGTCTGAGAGAGTGGGGGTCTGAGAGAGAGTGTGGGTCTGAGAGAGAGTGTGGGTCTGAGAGAGAGTGTGGGTCTGAGAGAGAGTGTGGGTCTGAGAGAGAGTGTGGGTCTGAGAGAGAGTGTGGGTCTGAGAGAGAGTGTGGGTCTGAGAGAGAGTGTGGGTCTGAGAGAGAGAGTGGGTCTGAGAGAGAGAGTGTGTCTGAGAGAGAGAGTGGGTCTGAGAGAGAGTGTGTCTGAAAGTCTGAGAGAGAGTGTGTCTGATAGTCTGAGACAGAGAGATTGGGTCTGAGAGAGAGAGAGAGAGAGAGAGAGAGAGAGGGTCAGAGAGAGGGTCAGAGAGAGAGAGAGAGAGAGTGGGTCAGAGAGAGAGAGAGAGAGTGGGTCAGAGAGCAAGAAAGTGGGTCTGAGAGAGAGAGAGTGGGTCTGAGAGAGAGAGAGAGAGAGAGAGAGAGAGAGAGTGGGTCTGAGAGAGAGTGGGTCTAAGAGAGAGTGGGTCTAAGAGAGAGAGAGTGTGAGTCTGAGAGAGTGAGTCTGAGAGAGAGAGTGGGTCTGAGAGAGAGAGGGTCTGAGAGAGAGAGAGTGGGTCTGAAAGTGAGAGAGAGTGGGTCTGAGAGTCTGAGAGAGAGTGTGGGTCTGAGAGAGAGTGTGGGTCTGAGAGAGAGTGTGGGTCTGAGAGAGAGTGTGGGTCTGAGAGAGAGTGTGGGTCTGAGAGAGAGTGTGGGTCTGAGAGAGAGTGTGGGTCTGAGAGAGAGAGAGTGCGTCTGAGAGTCTGAGAGAGAGTGAGTCTGAGAGAGAGAGTGGGTCTGAGGTCTGAGAGAGAGAGTGGGTCTGAGAGTCTGAGAGAGAGAGTGGGTCTGAGAGTCTGAGAGAGAGAGAGTGGGTCTGAGAGTCTGAGAGAGAGAGTGGGTCTGAGAGTCTGAGAGAGAGAGTGGGTCTGAGAGTCTGAGAGAGAGAGTGGGTCTGAGAGTCTGAGAGAGAGAGTGGGTCTGAGAGTCTGAGAGAGAGAGTGGGTCTGAGAGTCTGAGAGAGAGAGTGGGTCTGAGAGTCTGAGAGAGAGAGTGGGTCTGAGAGTCTGAGAGAGAGAGTGGGTCTGAGAGAGAGTGGGTCTGAGAGTCTGAGAGAGAGAGTGGGTCTGAGAGTCTGAGAGAGAGAGTGGGTCTGAGAGTCTGAGAGAGAGTGGGTCTGAGAGTCTGAGAGAGAGAGTGGGTCTGAGAGTCTGAGAGAGAGAGAGTGGGTCTGAAAGTCTGAGAGAGAGAGAGTGGGTCTGAGAGTCTGAGAGAGAGTGGGTCTGAGAGTCTGAGAGAGAGAGAGTGGGTCCGAGAGTCTGAGAGAGAGAGAGTGGGTCCGAGAGTCTGAGCGAGAGAGAGTGGGTCTGAGAGAGAGAGTGGGTCTGAGAGTCTGATTTCCCTCCCCCCTGCCCGATTTCTGTTTGCGTGTGCGTGTGTGCGTGCGCACAGACACCAACCCGCAGTCAGTCATAGTCACCCAAAGAGAAGCAGTTCCAGTCATCACATTAGGGGTGAGTTAATTAAATGTTTGACCAAATATAGCAGGCTAATTTTTAAGTTCATAATTTTGGATGGCCCTCGAATGATTTTATAAATATCAAAATGGCCCTTGGCAGAAAAAAGGTTCCCTACCCCTGGATTACAGGGATGGTAATTGGCATACGTTGGACTGATTTCTGTTGGAAGAAGCAGTGTCTACTTCATGTGGAGGTTGCATGGTTTCAGCATCTGTAATTGATTGATCATCAGGTAGCGATGGTAAGCTAGTATGCATGCTAGTTCATAGTCTCGGGTATGTTGGGCAGAATTTTCTGTGACTACACGATTACTCCGGTTGTCCCCGCCATCTTGTCCTGCAGCTGCTTCAAGGACATCAGCCTGGACCTCGTCTGTAGCCGCTTCTTTTTCTGATGTAGTGCCTCTAAATTGGCCTCCAACTTTGTAGCGGAGACAACAGTCTTCTGCTCCTCTTCTTCGATACAGGATCTTTCTAGTTTTATAGCTGCATCCTTTCTACTGTAAGAGGCTCGTGCTTATGCAACTTCTGCTGCAGCAAGCGCCCTAATAGCAGATGTGATCGCTGTCCGTGTAGACCTGGCGGTACATGTCTGTAAGCAATCAACTTTCTGACTCTCGGCTTCTGTCATAGCGTTTTGTATATTCCAGATCAATTACTTTCTGCGGGTTTCATTCTTGTAGGCTTTCTTCTAAAGTATGTTGATTATTGAAAATGAAGAGAAATATTTCCCTGACAGTAGGTAACATCTGTAGCTAGATTTCAACTACTTTATATTCTGTGGGATCAAGTGGTCAATATGTGCAGCATAGGCAATGTTGGAAATGTCATGTTCAGACGTATTCCATGCGCTTTTAACATTGCACGATACTCGTCTCTCTCAGTCTCATATTTTTCCCAGGCCTTTAGTTTAAAATTAGCTGTCCATTTAGGCCGAGTGCTTTCTTGTGTCCGTTGAGGTTGTGTTGGAGCCTCTGCACCAGCAGTCTCAGTACACCGGAAATTTGTCGTCTGAGGACCTGGGTTCTCCCATGATGCAGTGCTTGTACAGAACATACTGTATATTAAAATGGTGCTAAACATGCATCAGATATGAAGGGCAATAGGATTCGGGTGGTGCCGGCCGATGTCCTGTTGCAGGTACAGTCGTATCCTAGACATGAAAGCCCACCTGCAGTTTGCATTCTGATCCTTGCCCTGGCTGTATATCTGAAGCACTACCCCAGCAGTAGGCCTTTTTGTACAGACATAGCCAATGGGACGTGTACCCATGTTGATTGAGCCCGCTGGGTAGCTGTTTTTCACTATTCTCTCCTCATCTCACACATGGCACTGTGAGACTACACAGATAGGTCAACTCACCTCCAACTTATTGCATAAAGAAATAGTGTTCTTTTGAATTTCAAAACATTTATTGGAGAATAAATTAGCAGAACATACTGTACAATCTTAATATGCAATAATCATAGTAGGTTGAGAATCAGTAGGAACAGATGCAAAACAAACTCACATGCTGCTGCTGCAGCTCCAGTAATGGAGAATACACAGGTAACACCTGACCCCTGAGCTCACAGGACTGTGAGACTACTGTAGACCTAAGCAGCAGTAACTAGATTACAAAGATTTGAGCGGGCATAATAATAGATTCTGAACTACTCGCTTAATCAACAAATAGATGTCATAATGGCACTGTAAGCAATTAACTATAAATACAGCACAGTAACATTTGTACAGTAAGGTGGCGCTTATAGTGCCTGGCGACGGCGACGTGACGTCGCTCCGAAACAAATACATTGACTCCGTCGCAAGCGCTTATAGTAAGCGTGACGGAGCGACCAAAAATTTTGAAGCCGGGTCTATTTGATTTTTTTAGAGACAGTCGCCACATGTGACTGTCTCTAAACAAATCAGAGACCGCGGCCCGCCCCCTTTCGTGACATCACTGGTCTTGTCGCCAGCGACGTCACTTAAAATCAAATTCTAACTTTCGCTAGCGGCGACGACGACGACGACATCGGTCGCGTCGCCGTCACCAGCACTATAAGCGCGGCCTAAGTTGGTAACATTGACAAACACACTACATGCAAGAATGGCTTTGTCGTAAATGTACAAAAACACGATTGCTTGTTAAGAAAACTCATTTTAAAATATAAAATACAGGGAATTGTTAAAGTGCTTTAAATATTACAGATTTGCAATCATAGTGCTGAAACATACCACAGATGTAAACAATCACAACAAGAAATAAAAACTTTATTTAAACAAACAATGCTTACCTGCCAACTGCTACAGGTTAATAGTGTGATAATGCTCCGGTTTTGCCGGTCTGCAGCTTTGGTGTATCCCAGGAAAGACTGGCCTGGATCCATATCTCACTGTTGTCATGGAATTAGTTGGCAGCAATGAATGATGCTTGTTATAAACTTACGTATTAGGGCTGTACTGTATTTGTATTATTTAAGTGGTTCGTGAGTATTCAACAACCTTTAGCAAGGTGTAATCGAGATGAAATTAAGTAGCATGGGGATAGTCTGGCTTATCAGAAAGGAAACGTGTCGTCCTGTTAGAACGAGTGCATGTCATCTGTGCAATAAATATTAAATACAGGGAATTGTGAAAGCTTCAGCAAGACGAACTTCACATACATATTATTTCAAATGTCAACCCAAGCACTTATTTAAATGATTGTTTAATCTTTGCAGCTTCACATATGGGATCAATGTTACGAGCCTGTTATATTTTGTATGTAAATGAGATGAATTCAATTTATGTAAAAGCAATGCATGCAAAAAAAAGAAAATGAAAGAACCCTGAGACCTGTCGGCTAAGCAGTGATAAACCTGCTGCAGTAAAAGAATCATTTGCGAGTGCTCTATTCATTCCCTTCATTAAAATCAGTTACTACACACATGTTGTTTGTTTCTTTCAAGCAGAAATGTTATCAGTGCAATATTCTTTCAATTTTAACAACCTGGGTCTGAAAATGCAGTGAAAACGTTACTCTTTGGCAAAAAAAAAAAGCTTTGAGGACATTGGAGCTTCCCTAACATGGAGAAGCCTTTCCCCTATTTAATACACTATGTAGCACCTGTTCCCCCCTGCCACTGAAGGTCTGGCCACTACATGGGTGTTTTCCTTTGGTATGGTCCTGCTGGTTCAGGAGGTCTGATTTGCTCTGCAGTTGGAGTTTGGGAGCAGTTACAGGGCAGGCTTTCTCCATCTCTCACAGTGCAGCGCCCCCATCCCATGAGGATCCTGCGGATTGCAGGATAGTCCTCACAGGCCATACTCCTTCCCAATAACCACACAGCATATTGGGTCCAATGGCAGGTTTATTGCATGTACAGGATTACATATCTCCTTCCCTGGAGCAAACCCCTGGGGCTTGAGGCCTCCAAGAGCCCCTCCTAATCTCCTCAACCCTCTTATAAGGAAAAAGTTATACACGGTACCATAACCATCCACCATAGAGCACACACAATTTGGGAGAAGAGTCATCTTTTATACCCGGCGGAAGGGCCTGTAACCCAGCTTCATAACAGGGCAGGTCCAGGTACTGACAGGCATCACACCATACCCATGTGATCCAGTCAGTACCCTCCCCAGTTATAGCTCTTCCAACTGCCGGTTTAGGCCGGCCCCTGGATAAGGCAAAATAGTACACATGCAGGCTGCAACTGCAGGCTAGGCCCTGCGCAGGAGTTTAACCCCAACTCTGCCTGTTCCTATCAGGACTTATGGTCTTGAAGCCAGTAGAAGGCTATAGCCAGAGGCACTTGGCTACAATTAAATAGCCTCATCTATTTTCTACTTTGACTCTGACTCTATTCAGTATAGTGAGATAGAAGGTTCGGTTTAGGTATAGTTAACTGCTTGCATGACCTTTAGGATGTTCTCTTAACATCACAAAGGCCGTTGTGATGCATAGTGAAATGCATGTGTTTTTTGCTCGTGTTTCAGGGGAGTTCTAGCTCACTGTTCCATTGCAGAGCAGACTGTGATCTGAACGTAAGATGGGGCCCACCTTCTCCATTCACATCCCTGTGGTGACATGGCGGCCACGTGTTGAGGTTTGCAACTTGCCCGAAGCATCGTGGCACTCTGGTGCCGCTATCTCTCTATCAATGAAAGGGTAAATCTCGGATCATTTCCATCCTCTGGAACCTCAGGTCATTTCTTGTTAACTGTGCAATACTGTATAAGGAATAGTGACTAGTGTTCATAGCACTTTCTGTCCATCAAATCTATTGCAGTTCCGAAGTCATGAAGAAGTAATTAAGAACCAGTATTGCACCACATTCATATTGCATGACAACATGGATCGACAGGCAAAACCACGTTTTTAGTAACTGTTGGTAAAATAACTGACTTTTCTATGTCTAATACAGATTATGGCAGAAGTTGTTTTTTCACACTTGCATAATAGGTTTTCTTAATATTTACTGAGCAATTACATTTATATGCCATTGTACAGTTCAATAATACGTGCTGGAGTTTGATTTTGATGGAATGTTCAAGAAGTTGAATTAGTCATGGGAAAAACTGGATTTTAAAGATTTTTTTTTTAATATTTTATGGTACCAGTTTTAAAACACACATTTTCCAGTTCAGCTTTTTAATCAACATATACTTTTGGAGGTGCTGTTATGCATGGGGTGTGCGCTCATTCATTTTTGTATGTCCTCTGTTGATTTATATAAGACATATCCAACTACTGTATTAGCTATGTCATTTATTTATTCTCAATTTTGGGATATGTATTGTCAAGGCTCTTTACCTACATGAAAATAAGACAATCAGAAAATATCTTCAAACTTTACAATTTTTATTTCTCACACTAATCATGTTCATGTTTTTTTATTGTTGGAGCACTAAAACAATGTACCTGGAATAAATTAATTAGTATATTAGGTGTAGCCCTGGTAAGAAATGGGGCTATATATCTTTCTCCTACTGGTATAAGCCCTGCTAAGGGCGGGCTGCCAGCAGTTATCATGGGTTTCCCCCACTTCAAGCCCTTCCCTGAGTGGTGGAGGTAGGCCGCCTGACTCTGTGTCTGAGCAAGAGACATAGGGGAGGGGCCTGCCAAATTCATAAAGGGCAGTGCACAGCCTATTTAGTGAGTTAGTTCAAGAGTGTCAGTTCTGAGTAATGAGCTGGAGAGTGGAGTTATGTATTACATTTGGAGGAGCTCAGGCAGGCCCTGAGTAGAGCTGATAGAGCTACGGTGGACCAGTGCCCCTCACCCCAGGGGGTGAGGGAAAAGCTAGCCCCACCCTGCGTGCCCGCGACTTGGGGTGGTGGCAGGGAACAGTGAGAACCCACAGACCATTCTGAAGGGGTGCAGTCTGGAGAGAGAGAAGACCTGCTGTACCCTATGCTGCTGTTGTTGCTGTTGCTACTCTGCTGTGTGCTGTGAGCAATAAAGAAGCTGCTGCTGTTTTATAAGAGACTGTGTGAGACTGAAATCTCTCGCCCAAGAGGGGGGTTCTCTGGAAGGATTTCACCCTACCCTGATAGGGCTTGCCAGAGATGGAGGCGTTGCACCACTTTAACCAGATGAAGGCATGTACCCCAGAAACTGATCCCTGTTGTCCCCCATACCATTGCGGGAGACTCAGGTCCTCCTGTTCCACACAGGTATGCACCACCTAGACACATGTAGCCAGACCTTAGCACAACCTAGGGGGTCCGATCTGCGACCGGGGGGGGGGGGTCTGAGGGTTACATAGGTTTTTTAGTTCCTTGAGTTCAAGCATTTATGCATCACACCACTGTCTGCCTTAGGCTGCGTCCCCACTAGCGCTGAGCTCGCTGAGCGGGCGGTGCTTGGCGAGGTGACGCATATATATACAGGCATACCCCGCTTTAAGGACACTCACTTTAAGTACACTCGCGAGGACGTACATATCGCTCAATAGGAAAACGGCAGCTCACGCATGCGCCTGTCAGCACGTCCTGAACAGCAATACCGGCTCCCTACCTGTACCGAAGCTGTGTGCAAGCGAGGAGACTATAGAGCCTGTTACATCAGTTATGCACGTATATGACGATTGCAGTACAGTACATGCATCGATAAGTAGGAAAAGGTAGTGCTTCACTTTAAGTACATTTTCGCTTTACATACATGCTCCGGTCCCATTGCGTACGTTAATGCGGGGTATGCCTGTATATGCAAATCTCCGCGCGCATGCGCAGGCACACATGTCACCGGCGCTCAGCGCTTAGATATACAATTTTTTTAAACTTCCTATCACGCTCAGCTTCCCCTGCAGCGTCCACCCATGAGCGCTTGCGAAAATTTAAAGGACACCCGGCGCTCATGCTTGGAGAGCTCTCCAAGCATGAGGCGCTCAGCGCCAGCGGGAACAAAGCCTTACACATGCACGACTAACTGGTCTGTAGCGTCACTGGTTGCAACAGCAACAGGATATGACAAAGGAGCCATCTGACACACCAGACGCCCACCCCAGAAGGAGCTGGTATACAGCGAAACGTACATAGGGTCGTGACATCACTGATTGACGCTGGTTAAAACTGTGCGGTGGTACACTCGGTGTACTCCATGGAAATCTTGGTGACTGTCCTGGTAGCTAGTTCTGAGCCTGTTTGAGCTCTGCTGTACCGGTTGGGTGCTTTCTTAGTTAGATTGGAGCTCATTGCTTGTGGGGCTTTCCCCCCCCATTGCTTGTGGGGCTTCCCCCCTTCCCCCCCCCCCCCCCCATTGCTTGTGGGGCTTCCCCCCCTCCCCCTCCATTGCTTGTGGGGCTTCCCCACCCCCATTGCTTGTGGGGCTTCCCCTTAGTTCTCGCTGCAGGAACAGCAGTTGCTTTCATTTCAGAATCCACACGGGGACAGTTAACTGTGGCTTACCCAGCTCTGGTTTTCACTGAGGAAATTCACTCCACCTCTACCTTTACCCATGAGAGCCCCTGTATGCAGGTACCAAAACACCTAGCAGGGTAACAAATATGTATAAACTCTCAGGAGAAGGCTATCTGGTGGGTTCTTATTTGCTCAGATATTTTTTATATTAACTAGGGCCCCCTTGGAGCGACTGCCCACAGCACACCGCAGTACTTCTTCCCTTCCAACCACTTGGTTTATATATTTTTTTGCTCACATTTTTATTACTTACCGTGGTCAGAATATATATTGATTTGAAACCGCATGGGAGTGACAACAAGCTAATCAGGACCAATTTAGCTGCTCCACTTTGATTTTGTTTCACTACTTTATTGTGCTAATTAAGACCCATTGCATATCACTCCCTTATTGCTTTACAAGTAGTTGCGAAGGTGTTGTGGTCATGTCAGGGTGGCCCTAGGCATTTTTTCATCAATATCAGAATACAGAATCCGGTGACTATCAATTAAAGCTAATATGGCTAGTACTTGCTGCAGGATCTACCTGGGCGCAATATTTACTGCAATCAAAACCTCTTTTGATCCACTGCGCTAGAACTAAAGCCTATCTACACTACCGCTCCTAAGGTAGGTTTCCATTACAGATAATTTGATACACTGTTTGTTACATTATACTACATGATAACAACACGTGAAACACTCTGTAATCTTTTTAAACGAATTAAAAAAGCAACCATTTTGGTCATGTTTGTCCAGTTAGATTATACCCTTTTTATATCTTGCTGCATCATTAGACTCTATGGCACTATGGGGTTCACTTATTAAATTTCGCTGTGTTTATATATGTTGATCACACTGTGAACCTAATTTATTTTAGATACGGTATCTTAGTACCATTGTTTTGAACATAAAGTTTATTTTTTATTGCGATCATTCTACTTGTAGTTTATGATATGTCTCCCTGGGTGCACTTCTCTAGTACACCTTTACTACTTCAAAGATTGCCAAGGTATTTTAATGGGTACACGAAGGTTATTATTAAAGTTACATTGATGCTTGCAATTAACCCATAGTTTATGGTCTTGAAATACTGTATCATGGAAAAATGTGAGGACCCGCACGCAGGGACTGCGTCATTCTATACAGGCCCTCAGTAGACAGCTATACTGATTACACCCCCTGACTTCCCACGGCCTATAAACAGTCACCTGTCCTGACCTCCAGTGCTTCACAACATGCTCGCTACCCTGGAGGCAGGTTCTCTATTCCACTGCTGCTTGGAAGCTTCCCGACTTGTTACTGGTATTGATTCCGGCTTGTCCTATTACTTTGCTGCTTACTCCCTTCCCTGACCTTTGGCTTGACCGACTACTTTTCTGTTAACCGCCTGCCCTGACTTTAGATCTTCTGACTACCGCATATGCCTGCTCCTTCCTGAAATCACTGCCTGCATCTCACTGCGGGTCCGAACGCCTGGTTCCAGCTACCAACGAGCATCCTATTGATCCGGTATTACAGACTCTCCCCATGGATTCTCCTTCGAACCTTCACAACACCAACATCTAAGGTGGTAATTCAATATACAGTACCCCTAAGCGGCTGTTTACACTGCAGTCTGCCTCTTGTCTACCCCCTAAATGTTCAGATTTTGCCCATTTAAAGCTATTATAGCATTTAACTCCTTCTCTTCCAGAGGGGTTTGAATATGCTTGTAGACACGTCTTGCAGAGAAGCGTTAAATAATACTCTTACTAATGAGTAACTGAGATAAACCACAAAATAAACATACAAGCAGTAATTTTTTTCCCTTCTAAATATATTTTCTTTTAAACACAAATAGGGCTAAGTTTTATTTATAGGAGCATTTATTGCCATCAGCGATTAAACCTAGGCACCTCCGGATGATTTTATTAGACTAGTCAACATCTTTAAATGCTAGCATGTCATGAAATTAGCACTGTTCCTGTTATCAGTAGCAATCAAAGTTTAAAAAATAACAGATGTGAGCACATCTTGAACTACCCCACAGACAGCGTCTACAATCCTCCAGACAAGAAAATCAGAGATGTAGAATATTCATGCACATATGGTTCCACAAGTTATCTCCTAATCACTCATAAACTGTGGGCAGAAATGGCAGAGTGCTGTTATTTCTAGTGGCAAATATGCCGCAAACTGACAACTACATTGAAGTAATACAAGTTTATTAATCTCTGTTGACAACCTCTATTTGTTCCCCAGTCTGCATTGCAAGTCAACTCATGGGAAAAGGGCCCATTCACAAAAATCCTCACCTGTTCCATCTCTAGTGGTGACATATAATGTCACATGTTGCTTAGATTTGTATAGTTTATATTTGCTGTGAGGGTGGTGGAGTTTCATTGATATGTTTAGTTTTTTGTTCCATAGGCTCTATTATCCACTAACTGTTCCCTTGCAGATCTTTCAGTAATGGGTAAATGTATTCCAATGAGTGTGTGTATACAGTACAAGTTTCAGAAAATACAGGGCGTTCACATTAGTATTCACCAGTTTAGGTTGCATTAATTAGAATTTTTTTTTTTAATACTGGCTTTTGGACTAAATGAAAAATATGTGGAACAGTACATATGAGGTCTGTTTATTCAAGTCTCAAACTGAAGAAAAACAAGTGTATGTACGCATGTCTTTATTTATATAGCGCCATTAATGTACACAGCGCTTCACAGCAGTAAAACACATGGCAATCATAAATAATAAGTAATAGAAATAACACAAGGGGAAGAAGTGCTTCAGACATAAAAGTAACATTTAGGGAAAGGATTCCCTGTCCCGAAGAGCTTACAATCTAATTGGTAAGTAGGAAGAACTTACAGAGACAGTAGGAGGGCGTCCAGCACTAAATGTATCAAGGAAAGGCAACACCATTGAAAGAAATATAACTTTTTTTTACTTTCATAAATCTAGTGCACTTGTTTGCACTAGTTTTGCAGCTGGGAGATTTTAATCAATAAACCCCAATGTGTAAAAATAGTTCAGTAGCAAAAATCAGGGAAAAATTGGAGAGAAAAAAACAGTGCCTGATTTACTAAAGTAATGTAGTGTTATAGAAACCATTGACTTTTTTTGGTTTTCATATGGCAGTCTCTTTGCATCCCTCTTTTCCCAGTTTTAGAGCTGGGAGACTTTGATGCATGATCCCATATGCATTTGAATGCAGTACAATACCTATCCCTAAAGAAAATGATACTATGCCAGCAAAACTACAGTACTAACTTATTTCTCACTCTAAATCATGGGTGCGAAAACTGGGGGCGCGGGAGATTTTTCTGGGGGGGCGCAGAGGCACCGCGCTCTTCCCCCAGGCATTTGATTAAATGAGGCGGCTCGCGTGAGACCCCTGCAACCCTCCACTTACCGGGATTCAGCTGGCTGTGTGACACGACACCATGGCAACGTGGCATCAAATGACGCCGCGGGGCCATGTGATGTGACGTCACACGCATCAAATGATGTCACGGGTCACATGACCCAGCAGCGTCATTTGACGCGGTTACAAGGTGGGGAGGGGGGGCGCGAGAGCTGGGGAAGGGAAGACATGGGGGCGCAGCTTCAAATGTTTGCGCTCACCTGCTCTAAGTCTTACAGGTGAGTTTGTGAAGAGTAAATATAAATAGTTACTGTTACATATACCCATGCATTCATGCAAAGTTATGAGAGCAAAAAAAAATCTGGGTTGCCCACCATTTTTTATTCCCAAAGTACGTCTTGAGCTGTAGAAGATTCAGGGCTTCAGATCTCCTTGAGAGTTTTCAGAAAAACAAAGATATGATAGGATATATATACATATATAGCCATGCCACATTTGGCTAAAAACATGCCTTACTCCTGGCAGTAAGTCCTGTACAATCAGGCTGCCAGTAGTCAATATGGGTTTTCCACACTCACTGGAGCTGCACTTGAGTGACAGTGGAAAGCGGTGACATCCAGCCTGAGCATGTCCAATCATGGAACAGACTTGGTCCCTCCTCCTGGCTGTACGTAAGGGCAGTGCCGCCCTAAATTTAACAGTGCCTCTACCTACTTGAGAGAGGCAGGTCACACAGCCAAGAGCCTGACTATTGGGCCTTCTCTGATCCTCTTCCCCTTGGGGGAGAGTGAGTGTGTATCATAACTCTGTCCCTGCTAGAGGGGCAGGGAAGAGCTGGGACTGCTGCTGGTGCCCTTGGCCTGTAGTGAAGGTCCAGCGACCATCCTTCAGTGAGTAGCTGACAGTTGCTACATTGGGCAGAACCCTGCCATGTACTGTGCTGCACAGAGGAGAGAATTAACAGTTCCGTTGTTATACTCCCACCTAGTGTGTGATCTTACTGGGGGGAGAGGTGAAAGTTCTACTGTTTGAGATCATCTCCACCTACCTGGAGCCTATGGCAAATGGAGGCGCTGCACTGATAGAGAACCATGTGGATAATGAACCCCAGAAACCTGATCCTGTGTCCCCACTACCATTGGCGGACAGCTCAGCCCTCCTATTACCAGCAGGTATCATGCACAACATACGTAGTAATGGCCAAATCTCCCACTGGGTGGGGGAAACACCGATAGTATGTATATATGTGTATATGTGCACATGTCAACACTCATTGATTTGCTTTGTCTCACTGATTTGTAGCAGCTGTTGCCTCTGAATCTTCATTGAAGTCTTAGGCCAAGTCCATACAGCTTTTGCCCAAGCGGAGACTTGCGCATCTGTGATGTCACCCGCGTGAAGCGGAGGCATTTTTCTGACATGCTAAACGTGCCATCGGGGGGCGTGTCAGTGATAAAGTGCTGTTGCATGAAACGCGTAGGTGCGTTCATGTAGTCCATTTATTGTCTACTAGCCTGCAATAAATGTGATCAATTATTCTATGTTTGGAGTTGCCTGGATATTATTCCCTCTTCTTGAAGCTAGAAGTTGGATTCCACTGGCTGTGCTCTATCTACACCTGCTTTTCTCTGGATTATTGATATAAGACTGTATATATTCCGAATTCATTGGAGCATCCACACTTTTCTACTTATTAAGGAGACTAGGTATGTGATGGTCTACAAAACAGGGCAAACTTCTCCAATTCGTTCACGGTCCCAATGGTAAATCAGGTCTTTATAAATAGAGATATGCAAACTTTTTGGCTGTGCTTTACAAATATCACCTATTTTGATTTGGTGAAAAATGTTGCTTCGTTGTAAACCTTCGAGGCAAATTCGATGAACGCTGGAATGTCAATGGCCTCCTGTGGAATTTAAAAAAGGTGAAATAACCAATTTTTAACAGTGTGGGGCATTTCCGTAGAACAACTGGCGCCCAAGCAGCAGGTTTGCACGTTTATACTTGTAGCATGGTATTCCTCCACACCTCTAGGGGCATAATACAGCTCCTCAGGCTGACTCTGAGGAGGCAGTGGTGGCCATGTTGGGAGGGGCAGAGACAAACAGGATATACACTGGGACTGTGACGTTAGCAGTCAGTGCTGGCAGAGCACGCAAAGTGCAAGGACTGTCCTGGGAGTCAGTGAGACTGCCTGGGATTAGATTAGTGTTTCCCCAGAGGGCACAGTTAGACCCCAGCCATGGTAGTTTGAGTGCTGTAGGGCTTCCTATAATTTGGGGACCTTTCACTGTAGCGATATCAGCGGAGAAGCTGCGGAGTGGGACGGACTCCAGGAAGGAACTCCTCAGGCCCAGAGACCACATGAGCAGCTGCCGGTGGTAAAGAGCGAGGGGGTTTTATTTGGAGGCCCGCATCGTGGGACACCACGGATGCCTTTCTCATAAGAGGGAGGCTGCTGTTAATTGAGCATCCAAAGGGAAGGTACCCACAATGCACCAATGATATAAGGTGGTAGCGCTACCTCACGCACTCCATATGACCTTGGGCAGACATGCACTATCCCAGGGGTATTGGGGATAGAGCTGTCAGGAGGGAGGAGAGGTATGGATATCCTCCCTGTGAGAGGAGAAGGAACGGTGCTGTTATTATTGCTGTGTTATGCTATTATGCATAAGTGTTATGTTGAACCCTGCTGGTAATGATCCAATTGTTTATTCTGCTATGTGAGTGGTTATTCATGGGATATATATATATATATAGGTTCCTGTGAGGGGTCATCTCGCCTGTGGCGGGATTCTCACAGGTGGAGGCACTGTACCCTGCAACCCAATCTCCCTATGAGCGGAGGCTTAGGCCCCCTGTGTCCCTAAACAGGTTAGCACCACAACCCCAGTAACACTCATTACCCAGAAGATCTCCCTTACGGCGGTGGGGGGATAGGGTTGTTAGATACTCCTAAAACTAGGGCAAACTTTAAGCAAGAAAAATAATGGGAGGACTTCTTAAACTATGTTTGAACACGATTAACCAAATTTCAGGGTTATACAAACAGTACCTAATCAAGGTACCCAGTGACCATTAAATCAAGGCTAATAGTTCATTTAAATGTTATTTTGAAAAATCTCGAAAACCTAGCCTGTTAGTTGCCCTTGGGTATTGGACTGTCCGACTCTAAATAAAAGAACAGGTTGGGTTGCTGGTGTACAAGAGATTAAATTGTATAGCCTATCGTTTTCTTCATGATGTCATCCCTCATTTTTAGATCTACAGCAAAATGCCTGGTACCACTGAAATAGCTTAATCACTTAATCAACCAGGGGGCTATAAATATGATAAGACATCTGGGAATTAGAAGAAAAGAAATTATGGCCCGAATAGGAACTAATATTAGTGAAGGAAAGTGTGATTGCCAGTAGGAAATTTGAAGGTCTCAGCTGCAAAACGAATACAATTAGTGTAATATCATTGGTTGCATCAGACTTGCTGAAAGAGAACTCCAATTGATTTCAACTTCTTTGGTGAATGTGATTTCTGTTTCTTGCAATGGTTTATCCACATTTTTGCATCCAGGACACTAGCAAATATTCCCATCATATTGCTTATTTAATGTAAAATGTCACCATTAAACATTACTAATAATGAATTACTCTTCTTAACTCTGTGTTTACATTTTTAGAACAGGTGAACTTGTGTTATTTAAATTTTCATTTTTGGCCGCTATCCAATTTTATTCAATAGCATGCTTATTATAAGAAAGGACCATGGAAAGCAGATCAAAGATGAAGGCGTGAACAAATTATTACCATGTCCTTAGATCTGAGATACAAGCAGAACAAAGATCAAATGACTGAAATGCACGTTTTCCCAGGTGTACAATTATATACCTGTTGGATCAGTTTTCCTACTGTATATTTCCTTTCAAAACTATACCAATGTAGTACAAAAAAAAACTACAGTACTTAAATTCTTCTTTTTATTTGTCCAGCTTTATATAATACTATAATACTTTACCATAATTGGAGTTAATGTAGATCGGTGCTTAAGAGAAGAAAACATAACATATATCACACTACTTAATATAATAAGTAACAGTTTCATTATGTATTTGCATGTGATTAATTGTTTGCTTTTGCCTATAATATTCAATATAAACGTGGAACAAAAATTTTGTAAAGGTAAAATGTACTTAATGTACATTGTATTGTATGTCTTTATATAGCGCCATTAATGTACATAGCGCTTCACAGTAGTAATACTGTACACGTTACAATCATATAAATAACAAATAATACAAATAACAGATCATGGGAATAAGTGCTTCAGACATAAAAGTAACATTTCGGAAGAGGAGTCCCTGCTCCGAGGAGCTTACAATCTAATTGGTAGTAAGGAAGAACATACAGAAACAGTAGGAGGAAATTCTGGTAAGTGCGTCTGTAGGGGGACAAGCTTTACAGTATGTATCATGTGTACAGTATTAGCCACTGTGCTACTCATATGCTTCTCTAAGCAAGTGTGTCTTAAAGGTGGATAGAGAGGGGGCTGGGTGGGTATTGAGGGTAAGGGCATTCCAGAGGTGTGGGGCAGTCAGTGAGAGGTTTAATTCGAGAGAGTGCTTTAGATACAAAGGGGGTAGAGAGAAGACATCCTTGAGCAGAACTCAAGTCGGGAGTCCTGCACCCCATGATTTCTGTTGGCGGCCCTGGATGGAGATATATGACTAGAGTTGGAGACATGAGGCTGGTAGAAAGAAGTGCGTCATTTGAAAACATGTGAGGCCTAGCAAATATGAATAGTAAAGGCGGCATCACAGCAATAGTTAAGTGCTGAGATGTGCAGTCTGCGATAGATAATATCCTCCTTCCAGCGTAGATCAAATGCAGGAATCAGGACCCGTAGGTGTCGTCCACTTGTTCACTCCTTTTGAACATTAGAGCAACTCTGCGATAAAGGATATACACATAAAACAGTCAATGCAAAGAAAAGACATAGAATTCAGGATGAGACACATCACATTTTACAGGGAACATACACATAATCCTATACTTAATTATTAAACGAGGTCAATCTTTATGACAAAAGGAAACTTTTTAGCATGTATTATTAATGGAGTTAAAGGTAATGGCACTTCAAGTCTGAATAATAGAGTTTAAGAGTACTAATATTATTGCAAAAAAAAAAATGGCTTTTCTAGGAAGTACAGTAGGCATTATCTTTCTTGGTAGCAATTAATCTATAAGCAAAAATAAAAATGTGATGTACTGTATTTGAGAATGAACTCTACTTTTACTACTTATTTCATTATATATAAAAAAAAATGACCTTATTGGGAGTTGTTTCTCCAGTTCTCCAGTTCTTGTCAGAGGTAATGGCATTACTTAGCAAGCAACACTTACAATCTTTGCAAGCTCAAAACCCAGCCCCACAGTAGTATATATTTATATATGTAATTGTGCAAGCTGGAGCACTACTGTGAAAGTGATCTGAAATATTCAACAGCAAAAAGAAGTCCCAAATGCACGTCAAATATGTCACATTATTTGGTTCATCTATACAGTATGTTTTTTCTTAAAAGTATGGTAATTTATTTCTATCTTTCGCTTAAAACATGTTAAAACTGCAGCCAGGACACCGTATAGACACGTTAAGCAGGTGCCCACACTGCCAATTTTTTATTGTCCTTTGCAGTCAGCGTGCGCACGAGTCACGTCATCTAGTGTCATCAGGGATCCTTCCCACACCTGTCTCCTGCATCCCTTCAGCTTATCATGCCCTGCCTTACTGACACGCCTCCTCCAGCCTGTTCCTCATTGGTACCGCTTTCCTTTATATGCTCGGCCGTCACACTAGCAATTCAGCTGAGCATAAACCTTCCTATGTGCGAAGTGTTCACTGCTACCCTTGCATCCACAGTCTTGTCTTGTACGGTTCTTAGCTTCTCTATAACTGACCCTGGGTATTCCTCTGTACTCCGCTCTTCTACGCTCCTGACCCCGGCTACCAACGACGATCCGCACCTCTCCAACCTCGACCTCGGCAAGTATCTCTGACTATCCATACCTCTCCAACCCCGACCTAGCTACCTTGACCATTCTACACTCCAGATGCGCCCACGAGGCTGTGTGTTGGTGTTTATATATATATTTCCCCACCTCAAACTTGTGGTCACGCCTTGTTTGTGATGAGCTCTATGTTGCAAAATCACAGCCTTTGTCAAGGTGAAAGCTACAGATCATATAAGCTCTATATAATATTATATTGTCTTTCTAAGAGATATATATATATATATCTTAGACAGGTCTGCAACCCCACCTTTCACCATTATCACCCAGCACACAGCGCTTACACTGCAGCAAGGGATTCTGGGAAATGACATGCAAATGAGCACACAGTGCCACCATTTGCTTCAAAACCATTCAACAGGGTTCCCTATAGGCTTAAGCTTGCTGCATGGTCATAGCTTTGAGCACAGCCAGGGTTAAGATGCATAACCAGGGTTAAGATGCATAGCAGTAAACCCAACCACAGACAGCTGTTTCAACCTTAATGGGTCTCATCGGTGTGGGGTTGGTTATACAGGCTTTGCATAAATGAAGCAAGGATAGGTTTTACCATATTTAGTTAAGTTATGGTGGGTAAAAAAAGTGACACAAACCCTTCACAGCAAAGCATATAGCAAATGGAAATATAACTGTATGCTCATTTGCATGTCTTAGACAGGTCTGCAACCCCACCTTTCACCATTATCACCCAGCACACAGCACTTCCACTGCAGCAAGGGATTCTGGTAAATGACATGCAAATGAGCACACAGTGCCACCTTTGCTTCACAATATATATATATACACACACACCACAATATCTCCCGAGTACATACAGTAATACGTTCATCCTTTAATTTACTTTTTAGATTCTAAGCAGAGTACTGATAACTGTTTGAGTGTCACCAGATTTTTTTTTTTTTAATCAGTATTGCAACCTGAGGAAGAGAGAAAAACTCTCAAAAGCTTGTCCTGTGATATCAATTGTTAGTGCAAATAAAAAAGGTATCACCTAATACTGAAGTACTCATTTATTCTGCACTGTCGCAACTGGACTAACACGGCTATTTCTGTTATTTTTGGGGGGGGGTTCATGAAAGACCGTTGATCGTTGAATTTTTAGGGTGGTATGGAATGCCACCAACATAGTCAACATGTCACCTGGTTACATCTAATTATGAGGTTGTCAACATTTTACCACAGGCTCATGTCATCCGATCTCTTTTCACCCAATTTCATTTAGCGCTGGAGGTATTAGAAGGTGATAATTTGTTCCAGACATTAAGCCTGATGAAGGGTCAGTGGCATGCCCAAAATGTTATGTTTCTCCTAATACTTTGTGATTAAAAGGATATTGCACGTTTTTCCATCAAGAAAGCTCTTCATTACTGTTTTTTTAGGCTGATTAATAAGATGTGCTGCCATTACCCAATGGGCCACATGGCATATGCTCTGCTTAAGTAAACACCGTATTTTATTTAATAGCGTCATGAAACAATCACCTGCTCAGCCTATTGGTTCACTTTGTAATTTACCTGATAATGGGGCCTATGCAGAGAGCAGCGAATTTTAAAAATGGCGAATTTAGTAAAAAGT
Source organism: Ascaphus truei (assembly GCF_040206685.1). NCBI lineage: Eukaryota > Metazoa > Chordata > Amphibia > Anura > Ascaphidae > Ascaphus > Ascaphus truei. The sequence continues at coordinate 36,208,303 of NC_134484.1, forward strand.
AGCTTTTTTGGAGAGTTTTATTCTCCATATGCAGAAAAGTGCGAATTCTGCTATGTTTAACATGGATGCGTGTGGCGAGTTTAAATTGGCGAGATGCGCGCTTCAGAAACGTGTAAAAACAAATTCGCGCCTTTTTTTTCCCATTGCAATGGCCGCGAGCGGCAGCTTCTTGCCAATTTTTTCTGGCGAGGCAAAAAGGAGACAATCGCGCCATTTTATTGGCGCGAACAGCCGCTAGATGCCGTTCGCGGCTCTCTGCATTAGGATATTTTTAAAACTGGCGAGATTGAGGTTCTCGCCAGCCGCGAGGCGAGTTTTACAAATAGAAAAGAAAAATTGGCGCGTTTTTCGGAACTCGCCATTTTCTGCTGTTGTCTGCGCGATTTTCTCCAAAAAATGGCGAATTTCGAAATAGCGCTGCTCTCTGCATAGGCCCCAATGTTTATTTATTTTTCTATCATTTTGTAATTCATTTGAGCAATGTCGATGGAAAATGTGGATCTCAACATCAAAATGCTCCAGGCACACGTTGCATATATTAACTAAATAATTTATAAATAATGCTGGGTTACAGGAGAAAGCTAATTACATATTTGATAAAGTGAGGTACAGTAGGTTACTCGGAATTTAATAAGCTTCAAACCTTTCTTCTTGAATGAAAAATCCGACCAAATTTAATCACCAAGCGTTGTCTTTTAGTACAATATCTGTAAAAGAGATTGATTATATGTTTTTCTCTAAAGAGCTGATGTTGCTTTAACTTTCTCACCGTATGTTAAGTGTATCTGACAATGACAGGAAAAGTGCATAATGTGTTGAAAACCAAGGTCGTGGCTGACATGTAATCAGTCTTTAAGCAATTGAGATACCCACAGACATTTCTAAGTCAATGCAACTCTATTTTTCTACTCTTCTGTGAAAAGAGTGATGACATTTTAAGCTATGATTTTATATCAAATTTGAAACGCATATATATATATATATATGCACAAGCTATCTATTTGTACTGTTAAAGTATACAGTCTTTGAGGAAAATGAGCACTTTTGCTGCATTGAATGTATCCTTCAAATTTCAATGTCTTACAAGTGGAGGTGTATACAGTACAATGAGTGAATTTCAAATAAATAAGATTTCCAGCAATGACATACAACAGTGTCTGAGGATCAATTGCCAGTATCGCTCCGAAAATAATCAGCTTCTAATTGTACTGCATTTGCACTTAAATTGTACTAAAAGCAATACTGCCAGGAGGAAATGGATGTAGCATTGGGTTCCACTCAGATCCACTACACAGTGTAGAATAAGGTGTCAACTGGCATGTTTCCCTTTGGAGAATGACATTTGTAGTAACTTTCTTATAACTTGCTTATAAAGACCCTCCTATTATGACCCCAGCATGTTTTAATGTATGAAGATAGATACAGTTGCCTGAGGCTTTGGTTCTGTCTAGTACATTTTGTCAGTTACTGTTGGCTATTTCTAGTACATTATATATGCATGTAGTTATGTTAATGCCAAGTAGTTAGTCACCATGGGCAAGCGGATACTCCATGACCATAGCTCCCTCACGAGCAGAAATTTGACTTTCCATTTTCTAGGACATTCTCCAGCGTATTCAACCGGGTTTGAGCTTTTAAATTCCATTTCTGTGTAAAGAAACGTCATATTTATCACTCTTTATAACCACAAAAATCCAAATGTGACCCAGACTTTAAATATTATAGCATGACAAATTTCCATGAGCACTGATTAACAGTTATATTTATTAAGTAGTGCCATCCTACAGGACACTTTGTAATGCCAAAAAATACAAAGTTACATACCGTAGTACATGAGGTTGAAAAAAGACATACAGTATGTCTATCAAGTTAAACTTATGCAAAATTTAGTTGCAAGATACTTTATCCTATATTTGTACTTATAGTATGTACATTGATCCAGAGTAAAGCAAGCAAAAAACCCAGTGAAATATCAGCTAATGATATCTCATAAGGGGAAAAATTAATTTCTTCCTAACTCCAGATATTGACAAACATATTACTCCCAGGATCAACATCCTTCCCATGTTTACTTATTTGGTATATCCCTTCTTCTATACCTTTCCGTTCTAAAAAGATGTCCAACCTTTTTTGAAGATATGTATTGAATCTGCCATCAGTCTCAATGGGTAATGAATTCCACATTTTAACTGCCCTTACTGTAAAGAACCCTTTCCTTTGTTGTTGGTGAAATCTCCTTTCCTCCAACCTTAAGGGATGACCCGTGTCGTTTTTACTACCCGTGGGATGAATGGTTCTTTTGAACGCTCCTTGTATTGTTCCCAAATATATATGTACAGTTTATAGTTATCATATCCCCTCTTAGATGCCTCTTTTCTAATGTAAACAAATCTAATTTTGCTAGTCTCTCTTCATAAGCCAGATTGTCCATCCACTTTATTAATTTGGTGGCTCTTTCTTGCACTTTTTCTAGTTACGGAAATATATGTCTCTCTCTTATGGCTCATTTCAGTGTATGGGTTGACTTGTAATGTGTTTTCCGGTGTAACAAGATATCTTATGGAATAGCATAACTTAGTAAATATGAGTGGAAGTTCATTCAATAATATACGTTTAACATTAGACCTCTATATCTAATAAGCAATAACAATCAAATATACCACTCAAGTCCTTCACATTGTTAACTAAAAGCAAAGCATATGATACCTTGCTAATTTATGTTAAACAATGTGGGTATTGGAAGGAGTGATATATTTCATAGTCTACATGTTACAGGGGAGCGCAAACTTTTCCAGCTGTGCCCACCTGTCTTCCCTGCCTCGTGCTGGCGCCCCACCTCCCTACCTTAGAGCTGCGTCATATGACGCTCGGTGTCATGTGGCATCCCATCACGTGACCCGAGGCATCATTTGACGCGTGTGACGTCACGTCACCTGACCCCTCTTTGTCATTTGAAGTTGCGTTGCCATAATAATAATAATAATAAATGGCGATGCATCACAGCAAAATCTCCCGTCCACCTGGGGTGCGTGTCCCCCAGTTTGCGCATCCCTGACTTATTACATGCAGAGATCTAAATACTTTTAGATTTACATTAATTCATTGATTTCTGGTGCATTTTCACAATGAAGGGATGCAAATAAAAACTTTTTTTCTGGGCTATTTCTTATTTATACAACAGAAGACAGTGGTGCCCAATGCTACATCAAATTGACAAAACATACAGTATATGGTAATAAGTACAAACTTCAAATACTTCAATAGTAATAATAATTACTTGGTTATTTAGTTAAACCCTTTGGCCAAAGCGTTATAAGCCTGCATACCAAACGTCAAGGTATAACCAATAATGCAGGTCCTAACACTACACTGTGAACCCTTCCCTTTACCTCTGTATGAGGGGAAAGAGCCATAGTAGATCCTGTTCTTGCAGCAAAGTGAAAAGACCTCCCAAGTTAAAAAGGTGAGGAGGAATGAGCTCTGGAGGTAGGTGCCACCTACCTCCATACAACTGTTGCCAGTCAGAAATTGATTAACACACATTCCCAGCTAGCTCAAACTCCTACACCCACCTCATCATGAATATATATTTATGTAAAAAAAGAGTGCTACTGGGCATGGCATTGGGCACCCTGTCTTTTGTTGTATACATTTGCCACGCCCAGTAGCACTCTTTTTTGACATAAATATATATTCATGATGTGGTGGGTGTAGGAGTTTGAGCTAGCTGGGAATGTGTGTTTATCCATTTCTTATTTAGCCCACTGAGTCCATGTGGAATAGTCTATTATTGAGAAATTTTCGGGGGGAAAAATGTTAGGCTTTCAATGTTGGGGTGAATGCTAATCATCCTTTTCTATGTTCTATGGAGTAATTATGTTCTTATCTTTCTCACAATCAGTCATATACAGCTTTGTTTGGGTTTTTATGAGGTTTTTTTAAATGCACTATACATGCACTGAGGTTGCTTCACTTTTCACTCTGAAACCCATTTTATAGAGCTACTTTTCGTTGACAAGAAGGCCTTTGGTTAAATATCTAACTTATAATATATAACTGCCACAGTTGTACTGTATAAATCAATGCACTGCTTTCAAAGCTGCCATTCTGCAAATCAGAACGTGTATAAAACTATGAAGCAAAAACAGACTACAGTATATAGTGCCCATGCACAAAAAAAATGTCTTAGCTACCAATTCAGTTCTGTCAAACTTGTTATTAATTTGCACACAGAAACTTGAATAGGAAATATTGTTATGTTTGACTCCAAACCTCTGAACAATTAGATTTTTCTCACTTTGGCACATATTTACCAAGCGCTGCTTAACCATATGGCACCTCCCAGCGCCAGAAAGGTGTGGTGGCATAGCACCTCTTAGTAAACGTGGTATTTTATATCCTTGTTATGGGAACTGAGCTGAGAATTGAGATTCCATATATAAAACATATCCTTTTAAATATGGAAACTAAAACTTGAATTGTAAACTTTCTAAATCAAGTCAATTACTTATACTGCACCGACACACTTTATTCGAGCAAATACCCAGTATGTACCTGGCAGATACCTGGAATGCGCCGCTCCTCACCTCTGACAAGCCCCGTTGCGTTTGCCTTCCCAGCCTGGGTTCATGCCTGGCTGACGGGCGGCTGATCTGTTAAATGATAATGATTAGGATTTAATAGGCTGCAATGCTTCGCGTGTCTACCAGATGGCATAAATTCATGAATTGTAATGCAGTATATATATATATACTGTGCCGTATTGCAGCCAGTGGGAATAAAATGCTTTAATCCCTGCCTGGAAAATAACCCAATGCACTCGGGCAGAAAACAGTCACAAACCTCAATACACCCGGGTATACCCGAATTCGTGGGACTAGCCGAGCTCGAATAAAGTGTGTCGCCAGTGTATCTAAATATGAGCATGTTCTCAATTGTAAATCAAAATACCTACACTCAAAAAGGGGAATGGGCAAAAGAAACTATGATGCAGTATGTTACAAAAATTGGAGGAAAGTCTAGATAGTAAGTAATGGACATGCATACAGTATAAGAAACATTTTACTCAGCACTTGGGGTAGGCTGTTCACCTTCTTCAAACTGTCCCCACTGGTATTGTGGCATGGAAATACTTTTCAAAGAAAAGGAGGGGGAGAAAATGGTGTGTATACATTTTAATGTTAAAAGTATTGCACTCACATTTAATACCATTTTTGGAGCTAATGCAGAGGACTTGGGCCGCAAGTTGTTATCCAGCAGGACCTATGATTGGAACGCTGACCTCGGTGTGTCTATTCAACTCTGTTCTCGCAATGATATCACTGTATACCCAGATTACTGTCTCTTCAATCAATGCTTTTACTCTCTCTGTGCAAAGCCCACATCTTCTTAAGGGGTGATAATGGGGGCTCACATAGCCCTATCCCTTATATACCCAAATTCATTAACTCAATGAGTGATTTTCTATTTTAAAACTCAGAGTAACTACCTAATTCTGCGGTTATACCTCACAACTAGAACCAAACTCTGTGTGTGTGTCTCCCTGTGCCTACAAGCAAACGCAGGCTGGCTGCACTCTAGCAGGTTCCGCTCTACAGGACAGGGGACAACAGCCAGTCAGTAGGAAGGCTCATGAAGGAGGATGGACTAAGAGAGAGAGAAGTTTCTAATAGGGGGCGGCCATGACAGGAGAGTGAGTTCCTAGATGCTGCTGGAGAAGTCGGAGGTAGAGCGACTGCAGCCGAGCCCAATTGCGCATGACCAGGCCGCAAGGAGAAAGAGAGACAAGCCCCTGTATCCAAGAGAAGCTGCAGACTGATAGCCAATCTCTGAGGAGTACAACCCAGGGTATCTGACTGATTAGGTAACTGACAGGCTCCTCGAGCAGAGCTGAAAGCGTACCAGCAGCTTAACGGACCAAGGGAGTTGTGAGGAACCAAAGAGGGAATTCTCAATTCATACAATGGTACGAGTAGGTCTTTGTGAAGAAACAGGCCTGCTACAGTATAACACAGATTATAAGAGCTCCAATGTTTGTGCTAGCACCTACACATGGGTCCGTTACAACACAGGGTCGTGGGAACTTTGAGAGACATTTGCACACAACTGCGCAGCGCATTAACCTTATTGTGGATGTATGTTTATGATCCTCGCACAGAGGATCACAATTATGTTTGTATAACTACAGTTATAGGGGTTATATAAAAAGTTGTATGGTTATCCATAACCCAGTGTTGTGTTCTAATGTCTGATTTTTGGCCACGTGCTCAGTGAGGGAAAACGCACTGGCCATAACGGGGAGAAGAACTCTGTCCCCCGCCTCAGCAGTAATTATTAGTCTGAGGTAAAAGAAAGAGGGGTTATGTATGTATGTGTAACAGAGAAAGCCGGCTACAAGATACGCGGTGGAGTTCCGCTGCAGAAACCCAGTGGAACGATGAGGCTCTCGCCGCGGCATACTGGCAGGGTTTGTCTGAATCCCTCAAGGATGACCTCGCAGCCTATGTTCGTCCTTCATCTCTAGAGGAACTCATTGCTCTCAGCATCCGGATGGATCAACGCATCCAAGAGCGACGCAACGAGCGCCAGCGTCCTCGTTTACTGTCCCCTTTGCCTGTTTCTCCTAGATCTCCTCCCTCGGCTCTTCCTTCCTGCGTTGGATGCCCCTGAACCAATGCAAATCGGTAGCCAACAGCTTCGGGCCACTGAGAGAACCCGCCGCCGAGATGAGGGACTCTGCTACTACTGCGGTTCCCCGGAACACCAGTTACGCCACTGTCGCCTGAGACCGGGAAATGAGAACGCCCAGTAAAGGTAGAGGGGCTTCTACTGGGTATTATTTTGTAATTCCCCCTCTTTTCCTAAAGAGCTACCGAAGAGAATCCTTCTTCCCATAACTCTCGTTGGTCCCAAAATCAAGGTAGAGGTTGAAGCCTTCATCGACTCTGTGTCTGGTGGCAACTTTTTGGATCATGACTATGCCTGCAATAATTGTATCCCGTTAGTCAAGAAGAAGTCGCCCATCGGCCTGGAGGCTATCGACTGCCTTCCGCTTCAACCTGCCTTCATTATTTGGGAATCTATCCCCCTCACCATGACTACCGCAGATGGTCATACTGAAATCATCATCTTCATTGTCTTTCACTCTCCTACTGTCCAGGTCATTTTGGGACTGCCGTGGCTTCAGCTTCACAACCCGCAGATTGATTGGACCAACGTACTATCTATCCAGTGGGCTTCTACCTTGGAGAAGACGGTTCCTCCTCCCGTTACCGTGCTCGCCGGTCTCAACGCCTCTACTCCTTCTCTTTCCTCCCTGCCTGAGGTATACCACGATTTCTCGGATGTCTTTAACAAGACCCAGGCTGAAGTTTTACCCCCTCATCGTTTATACGACTGTCCCATCGAATTAATTCCTAGAACCAATCTCCCCAAGTCTAAATCATATCCCTTGTCTGTCCCCGAGACCGAAACTATGTTGACCTATATCCAGGAGAATCTTAAGAAATTGTTTATCCGGAATTCCACCTCCCCCGCTGGGGCCGGTTTCTTCTTTGTGAAAAAGAAGGATGGCTCTCTGAGACCCTGTATCGACTTTTGTGGGTTTAATAAGATTACAGTCAAAAATCGGTACCCTCTTCCCCTAATTTCCGAACTCTTTCATCGGCTCCAGGGAGCCTCTATATTTTCTGAACTTGACCTGAGAGGAGCCTATAACCTCATCCGAATACCAGATGGTGACGAATGGAAAACTGCATTCAATACGGGTTCTGGTCATTATGAATACCTAGTGATGCCGTTCGGCCTCTGCAATGCTCCTGCCGTCTTCCAAGAATTCAGGAATTATATCTTCCGGGACATTCTGGGAATCTTCGTCATCGTATACTTAGATGACATCCTCAAATTCTCCAAGAACCTGGAAGAACACATTCGTCACACCAGGGTGGTCCTCTCACATCTGCGTGCTAACTGCCTCTACACGAAGATGGAGAAATTCCTCTTCCACCAATCTTCCACAGCCTTCCTTGGCTAGATAATCTCCGATAAGGGGTTCACCATGGATCCTGGGAAGTTGAAGTCTGTTTTGGATTGGCCGCTGCCGAACTCTCTGGAAGCCGTGCAGCGTTTCCTTGGTTTCGCTAACTACTATCGAAGGTTCATCCGTAATTTCTCCACTATCGCATTACCTATTACGGCCCTGACCAAGAAAGGTGCTGATCCCACAGCATGGTCTTCTGAAGCCATCAAAGCCTTCGAGTTTCTCAAAAAGGCTTTTGTCTCCGCCACCATCCTTCGGCATCCGGATACAACCCTTCCTTTCACCCTGGAGGTAGACGCTTCTGACGTGGGAGCTGGGGCAGTACTCTCACAAAGATCTTCTCGACAGAAAAAACTCTACCCATTTGGATTCTTTGTGCCGAGAGAAATTATGGTGTCGGGAATCGTGAACTTTTAGCTACCAAATTAGCTCTGCAGGAATGGAGACATCTCCTCAAGGGTACCAAGGAGCCAGTAGCCATTCTCACTGATCACAAAAATGTATTATATATTGAGGGGGCTCGTCGCCTAGGATCCCGCCAGGCACGTTGGGCATTGTTTTTCTCTCGCTTTAATTATACGAATTTTTATATTCCCGGTACCAAGAATATCAAGGCCGATGCTCTTTCTCGCCAATTCTCTATGAAGGATGGATCTAATGAATCTTCTGAGACTATCCTTCCCGCAAAACATCATTTCTGCTAATAATTTTGATATTCTGGATGAAATCAATAAAGCCCAGGCTCATATTCCTAGGAGATTTAAGGTGCCAGAAGGACATCTGTACGCTGCTCCACATTTTCGCCACAAAATCCTTGAGTGGGGGCATTCTTCGAGATCTGCAGGGCATCCAGGCTTCAAGAGAATACTAGACCTTATCAAACGGACTTTCTGGTGGCCCAAGATGAACAAGGACATTTTTGACTTCACCATGGCTTGCCCAGTATGTGCTCAGAGCAAGTCCGCCCGACACAAACCTTCTGGTCTCCTCCTTCCCCTTCCGTAGCAGCCTTGGAAGCATATTTCTATGGACTTTATTGTAGAACTTCCCAATTCTCACGGGATGAATACGATCCTTGTGGTAGTGAACAGGTTTTCTAAGCACACACATTTTATACCCCTCAAGGGTCTTCCTAATTCAGCCACTTTGACTGACATTTTTTCTAAAGAGATTTTCAGGTTTCATGGCATGCCACTTTCCATTGTTTCTGGCAGAGGTGCGCAATTTATCTCTAAATTTTGGCGTTCTCTCAAAGACTTGGCATTTCCCTGCTCTTCTCCTCAGGTTATCATCCGCAGACCAATGGCCAGACGGAAAGAATGAATCAGACCTTGGAGCAGTATCTCAGATGCTTTGTATAAGAATCTCAAGACAATTGGGTGGACCTATTACCCTGGGCAGAGTTCGCTATTAATTCACTGAAGAACGAGTCCACGCAAGAGTCGCCTTTTTTTTATTAACTATGGTTATCATCCCAGTAGTATCCCCTCTCCTCCCTCCCTCCCGTCTGGTGTTTCTGCAGCAGACACTCACGTCTACAATCTACAGAATTCTTGGAAAAAGATTCAAAAAGCCTTACAAGGGTCCATCTAAAAACAAAAGTCGAAAGCAGATCTGCGACCTCAGGTGGGGCCTGCATACAAACCTGGAGACAGGGTTTGGCTCTCCTCAAGAAATATCAAACTCAAAACTCCTTCTCAGAAGCTGGCTCCTAGATTTTTGGGTCCTTTCAAGGTCCTCGAACGGATTAACTCGGTGGCATATCGACTTTCGCTTCCTCCTACCATGAAGATACCCTCCGTGTTTCACGTATCCCTCCTGAAACCCTTTGTCCAAAATGTACACTTTCCAGACCGTCCTCGGAGACCTAATCCAGTCACCATACAAGGACAACAGGAGTACGAAGTCCAGTCCATTCTCGATTCGCGTTGGTCCAGGGGCAGGCTCCAATTCCTCGTTCATTGGAAAGGATATGGCCCAGAGGAACGCTCATGGGTACCTTGTCATCATATCCACGCTCCAGCTCTTCTCAAACAATTCCGTCTGAAATTTCCTCACAAGCCTTTGGAGGATCGTCCGGAGTCCGATCCTCAAGGGGGGGGGGTACTGTAACGGATCAGGGAACACGCGCCTCTCAGCGGGTCCCCGTCACCTCCGTTCCTACGGTGGCTCCCTGCCCCGTTGCCCCGCTCACTCAACACCTTACCTCCTCCACGCCAGGCCGTTCCTCCACGGCACATGCCGCATCTGCGCGCACGCAATCGGGGCGCGCGCACGGCAGCCTTACAGAAGGCGCGCGCACCCGATCCGCTTACCTGCCCTCCCATGCTTCTGGCTCCTCCCCTCATCGGCTGCAGGCTATTACCAGGTATCTCTCCCCTGTCTCCCTTCCTGCTTACCTGGACCTATCACTGCAGCCACTCAGCCAAGCCTCCGCTCCACCCCTTGCTACCATTGGCTCTCCGCCCTTTATAACCACAGTCTGCCCTCTCTGTCGTCACTCAGCATTGCTTCTCTGTGGATCCTGTGTGCAGTAACTTGTGCTTAGCTCTCTGTTCCAGCTCCTTGTTCCTGACCCTGCCTCTGTTTGGATTTCCCTGGTTTCATCTCGGCTTGGCTTTAGTACGTGTACCTCTCTACCCCTGGACTCTGCTTTGGAACTCACTACGCTGCTTTCTCCTGCCCCTGCCCCTTGGCTCTTGGACATCTACCCGTCTACTTCTTGCACCCCGGACTCTGCAAGTATAAACGTTAACCCTTTCCTCACCAGGCCCGGCAACGCAACTTACCACACTCCGGGCACGCCCTCACTGCTGTGGGTGCGTGTTATACCCTTACCCACCTCAGTACTGGGGACTGGCCAGGTCTGCGGGCATACAGGCGTTACAGTATGTATGGTATGTATATATGTATGTACTGTATGTATGTATATATGTATGTACAGTATGTATGTATATATGTATGTACTGTATGTATGTATATATGTATGTACTGTATGATAAAAAAAACAGAAGCGTATGCCCCATAGCGTAATTCAATTTATTACAATAGCGGTATTGGAAAAAAATGTAAACATGCACACTCACAAGTGTAGTAGATTAAATCACAGTTTGTATAACCTGAAACAGGTTACGATCAGCACAGCACGCCGGTACCGGAATCAGGTAGAAAAGTCCCAGCAGCAGGAACACCACAGGGGCACAGATAACAATCGCGAGGGGCACAGATCACAATCACGGAGGGATCCATGAGTCCGTCTCCACAGTGCTTCCTGGTGCTGGCTGATGACGCCCATGAGCTTCGTGTTTGCGGGTGAGGGGCTAGTCACAGCATGACGCAGTGACGTAGCGACAGGATAAAGTCCAATAGAAATAACCCTGGGCATTTTGTCGCGCTATCATCGACTTCCTCAAGGTCATACAAGAAAGTTGCAGATAGTGTGATGAAACGCGTAGGGTTGTCTCTATTGGATCTTGTCCTTTAGCTACGTCACTGCGTCACGCTGCGACTAGCCGCTCCTTCTTAACATGCGATAATGGAGCTCAGCGCTTTCATCATCCTGCAACAGGAAGCACTGTGGTTAGTTGCACCTCTGTGGTGTTGGATAGACAAGCGCAAAATACTCAAAAGAAATTGATTTTAGTAAAATGTATATATAAAAGCACATAATGAAAGACACATGAAAAGCATAAGCATTTGCAATGCAAATGCAAACCACCAATGATACAAAGTTACCAGAGTACCATGGTCATCATAGGGTTAATGTTGGTCCCTTAAATGGAGCCGCCAAGGTGGCGGTGAGTGAGAGAAATAAATGTCCAGGTTCAAACAGGCATCAGCTCTGGTATATAAAGCACCCACTCCCGTTTCAACAGTGTAAGCATTCCCATTCTGAATGAAAAACGAGCTCCTCTGAATATGGTACACGCTCCTGATCTCCAGCAGACAGACACTCACAGCATGGCAGGGGAAGATAGGCTCTGGTAGAGAAAGCACCCGCACCCGGTCCCAGATGTAGACACCCCACGTCTCTGTCAGCTGTACAGGTGTAGCTTGAACCAAAATCTCCTCTGTTAGCACAGCAGTTGCAGTGAATGTGCTCAGAAATGACGTCACTGCTTTGCACTAGTTAGAAGCAGGGCGGTTTCAAACATGAAGATTTGTTAAAACGAATAAAGAGCTTTTCCAGAAAATAAGCTCAATGTGGAAAATAGCACACAATCTATTCCAACGCATTTTGTATCAGATGCTACTTCATCAAGGAATGATTGAAAAGAGAGAGAGAGTGTGCATACTTGAATTGCAAAACACCCTATTGGTTGTTACAACATGACCAACCAAAGATTAAGGTAGATTTATAGGAAAATTCTGGACTCTGGGACGTTTTTTTAGGCACCTATTTTAACATTGCCACCGCTTTAAGCATGTGCAATACTATATTCAGGCTGTTAGGCAGGAATAAGTCTGTCTGCCTATACATGCGCAATGTTCCTTAGGTAAGCCTCTCTTTATTTATTTATCTATTACCTCAAGCATGATCAGTATCATCGCTTTACTGTTAGCTGAAGTGGCTACCAGTTGTGTCATGCGCAATGACAATCGAAGCCGAGTATGAGCATGCGCAGTGTAGGGTGGTGTGTGAGAAGTGTGTTACCTTGCGCATGCGCAGTAGAACTCTGCGATCGGTCTGTTTTGTTTGTTGTTTTTACATTGCGGCTTTGAGTGTGATGATCAGGTCTCAGAGTAACCCAGTGGGAGCTATTATGGACATCATTTAAAGGTAATTGAGATACTATATGATGTGTATTAGCAGTCGCGCGTGCGCTCTTCTGCGCAGGCGATGCAGCGGCGTAACGTCACTGTTTCTATGGCGACGCCAGTGTTTAAATAGCGTTCGCTCCCCCTCTTGTGCAAAATTGTCCCTGACGAAGCTCCGTAATAGGAGTGAAACGTGCGTTGGGCGCGTGATTATGTCATCAGCCCCCGTTATGGGGCTGTTTTAACACAGTGTTTTCCAGCATATTTCCTAGCCTAGCCATATATCTAAAAACAGTGTAGCTGAGAGGGAATTGTTCCACGGATACATTGTTACAAATATTTGGATTTACCATCTATCTATGGGCATCTAGTGTTCAATCCCTGCTGCTGACTTTGTTGATTCATCTATTGGGCTAGTGATTTAAAGTGGTGGGCTTTATTGCTCACATGGCTGGTTGCACCTTGTCTAGCCTCTAAGACTTCAGTTGGAATCTTATACTGGAGTACTTATATATGAGAGGTGTTTCTTGGTGCATATGTCATATTATTTAATTTATTTTTATTGCTTATTACACCACTTTGTCGGTAATATATTTTTTAAGTATTTAGTATTAAAAGTTATATTTTAAAATACAGGTAGTGTGCATTTAAGTGAATTTTCTTTTGGAGTACAATCATTTTGTACTCCGTATCTTTTTCTGATTCACTTCAGATCACAGTTGCACCTACTCTCATTTACAATTATCGATTAGGAAGTTACTATTTTTCTATATCACAATTAGTATGATTTACTGTAGTTGATCACTCCCTACTTCCCTTCTTTTGAGATTTATAGGAAAGGTGGCTAAATACAATCCTACCTGTCCAAAAAGGACTTTGACAGGTTTATATAATATTTATAAAATCCTAAAAGGCATATAGCAAATATATTGCATACTAGAAGCTATTCATTATTGCATAATAAAAAAAGAAAAGGAAGAGAAGAAAAATAAAATAGGATTAGTGCATATTTATTGGAAGCATATTAAATATATATATATATATATATATATATATATATATATATATATATATATATATATATATATATATATATATATATATATATATATATATATATATATATATATACAGTCCTGGCTGGGGTTTACCATTGTTGTTCAATGCTATTGGAATGACATGCACCCCTAAATGGGGCACAAGATATACAGGTTAAATCTAAGATTTACTGGTTATGGAGAGAGTGTACACTACCGCATAGCAGAGGGTCCTAGAGATTAGCTGTATAGCTAATATAAGTAGAGAGAGAGAGACAGACAATGTCTATCTCCTCATTCAGTCCCAAAGGTATCATGGTGTTGAGTTGAAAAATCCAATAACTCTCTCACCTTTATAGAGATGTGAGCAATGTGAATTTGTCATGCAATCTCTGGGATCTATTCTTGGTTTTTATTTTTTGGTAATACTGTAGATTTCATAAACAAAATACAATTATAGCAGTAAAACCTACTGTAGTGTATCATACTACTTTCTTCACGCACCAGCCAACCACAAGTCATAGGAAAGAAGTGTGTACCTGTTCTGAGTAGAATGGTTGTCTGAAATTAATTGCTGGCATCAACCTGCCAATGTTCTGCTAATGCATTCTTACATGCTATTTATTAGTTTATTGACAGATGGTGCATACTATTATTGTCTACTTTTGGGTCAATACGTCCAGCTAAAACCTTTTCACTCATTATGTTTATAATTTACTGGTTATTTATCTTTATCCTAGGAAAACTTATCCATGACCCCAACATACATCACCATCAACAGGTTTGTTTAGCTACATTAGCAAAGTCAGACAGAAGTGTACCTCCTCAATAATGTACATTAGTAACCACTTTCAATGTTCAGAAGATCTGCTGGTAACTCTTATGGTCTTCTAGTTCTGCATTGCTTGCTAATTAATTTATAACTGAAGTTGTGTCTTGCATATCATTCTAATAAGTTTTATACCTGATGGAAAAAGTGTTCAATAGAGCTCACCGACAAAACATAGCTATGTTGCATAGAATACATAAAATATGATCCAAGTATAATTAGGCAAAGGATTGTCCTCTGTCTTTGGAAAAAAAAACTGAAATCCAAAGTGAATCCGGTATACTAAACACATTTGGACCTCACTTCACTTGCCTCTCCAGCCCTGACCTCTACCTGTCTGCAGACCATCCTTTTGCCTGCATCCTGCCCTGACCTCTGCTTTGTTCTTGACCTTCACTACCCGACTGCTAGCTGGCCCCAGCCATTGGACTCCAGCCTCGCAGTCCTTCCCGAGGTCCTATTGAGATCTTTTTCAATACACTCTATGGAGAAATATACTTAATCTGTCTCTGTTTACATTGTAAGTTAGCCTGCTCAGTATTTTCATTACTGTCCACATGGAGATAGGGGTATTACATTAGCACAGATCACTAGTATGTTTTTAATTAGCTTAAATGTAATTAATTGCACATCGTATGTAAAGTCCATGTTATGATGTGGGCGATATACTCCTGATGATGCCGTGACCCGATTTGGCGTAACGTGTTGAGTGGGAGTATCCAGCTACTACAGAGCACCAGGCAGACACACTCCTAATTCCTGCAAGCCACTGAAGGGATACCGGAAGTGACGCAATACCCACGAGGACGCGACGGAGCAGAGATCGCTAACAACATCAGCGGGGAGGCTCCGGGCCGAGGAGAGTTCCCAAGAGCGACGGGGCGTACGAACGGAGGCGGATGTAGTGAGCGGCAGTATCTAGTGGCATCTACCAACACACATGATAGTGTTATGTGCCTTTTTAATTTTGCATTATTATAAGTGCGTTTTTTTACTCTCTTAATATAAACATTTTTTACCATATTGATCATGGATACTTTTCTCCTATATTGCTGAGGTACATCTCTCCTGACACTCCTGTCTGATGACACTTCTTTCTGATGCATACCCTGACCTGGTACTAAGAAACAGTTTGCCACCGTTTTGGAGTTGCTTTATTACATCTGACATCTTGTGAGTAGGTTGCACATAAGAGCCAAGAATCAAGCTGATAGAAACCAATTTTTGCACTATAACCTAAATAATGTCAGGTTAAATCCCTGCATGTAACCTTTTAAATTTTAGGAAGTGTCACCTGCCCCCTTTTAGTACTTTTTATTCAAACGAGTAGATGGGAGATGTTACTTTAAATTGATCTTTGGAGCATTTGATTAATTATTTTGTTTACTCATAGGTCTCAGAGTTAAACTCTTATCTGTCCCAATTTGAATGGTGCAATATATCATATAGGCATAACTGCATAACTCTGTGTGGCATGGAGTAAGCGCCATGTCCCATGCCATACAGAGTACAAAACTTATGAGACAGATTTGGTTAATGCATAGTGGTTTTTTAATAAAGTGTGAAACTGCAACAGTAGAGATGTACAAGGTGATTAGACAAAGAGACGTATACATTTGATCTTTCCTTCAGACACCAGCTTTACTGAACTGTAGCACTCAGAATATCATAAGGAAAGATACTCAGTGCGACACTTGCCGGACACGCACTGAACTGCAACAACACAAATAATTCAGTCTGACCGCAAACGTGGTCCGTGCGGCGAGGTGCGCGGTGAGGCTGCGGATGAGGTGTGCTGTAGAACATAAACCGTGCTTTATCTGTATGAAATATCACTGCAGGTAATGCACAGTTACATGGGGCAGCGTCAGTGTTTGTCCTTACTTATTGGCACTTCAACAACTTTCTGGTCTCTGCCATCTTAGCTTTATCCCGAGGTCTGATTTAGCACTGTGAGTAGCTGCTTCTAACATGTTTCTGATCACACTTTCCCTTTGTGTATGATTTAGCATCACTACTGATATATCCATTTTTTGGTTTCTCATACAACCCATTTTCTTTTGCTTTCCATCATGTTTAATTTGATGAACTAGAATCATATTACACCAAGTCCTCAAAACAGCTTAGAGGGAACGGTAATCTTTAGCTGACAGATCCAGAAATGCTGCTAATGATAAAATATTACAGTTTTTGAGTCAAACACTATGAAAGGATTTGATAACCACTGATCTGCAGGCGACAGAGTACTGCAGCACTTTCACTGGCTTGCATCAGCCAGACCTCTGTGTGCAATATCCAGGCCTGCTTTATTACATTACCTTTCATTAATCTCCTTATACTAGACTAGTGTTGCATCCGTTTTCTGATTCATGGACCTCACCACCTCCCTCCTCCCCTCAGTCTGATTACCTCTCTCATTTTCCCTTTCTGGCTCCCTCTTAGTTTCCTATTTCTCTTGCTATACAGACAGAGTCCTTCTGATTACAAATCATCTCGTTAATGCCAGACATACGTTCAGTTCAACATAAATGTCTGACCTCAATGTATGAATGTCATGCTTTTGGGGGGATGTTTTATCCAATAGGAGGCTTTGCTCTTTTCACATGTATTCGATTTTCTTGGGATGAGGTTAAAATAAAGTTTGATGTAGAAGTACCTCCATATGAAATATAGATGGTCTATCGTGCCTGGTATGGAGCTAAAAGGATTACAGAGAAGTATCATAGAAAGTATTAAGAAGTACTTGCCACATTAAACATTGCACTTACAGTATCCTCTGTATTTCTTGTATGAAAGATAAATCAATTAAAGTTAAAAAAAAAATACCTTCAACTTGTACTTGTATACACAAAGAAAGAAATACGGGTACATTTTCTTTATTTCATACTTTAAAACGGCGCCTAATAGATTCATAAATGTTGTCATTCCATAATCCAGGGGTGCTCAACTCCAGTCCTCAAACTCAGGTTTTCAGAATATCCCAGCTTTGGCACAGCTGGCTCAATCAGTACCTGCTTCAGCACAGTCCAAAGTGAAATGGTGCTCAGTACCAGGAATCTTTACAACTAATAAGTCAATTAATGTCCAGAATGACTTGAATAGTCCACATATAAAGTCTATATATTAGTATGCTGGGGAGGATTATCACCTAATGGTACCCCTAGGGTGTCCACAACATGCAGTACAATATTTTAACCTCCCCCCCCCCTGCATATGTACAAGGGTAATGTGCGAGAGGGGTAACTCTCATAAAGGCTAAAGCCTCTTACCTTCTGAAGCCCCCTCAGTGATCTGGCAATTCCATGGTGTGCAGGATCCATTGAGACAGATGTCTAAGAGGTGTCTGTGTGACATGGAGCCCAACCGCAGCTGGACGAAAAAAGATAATCAAAGGGTAACTCGCATAAAAAGCATTTCTTGAGCTCTCATGGATAGCTTACAGGTTAAAAAAAAGCACCTACAGTACGCGTCTCGCGCTCCAGCGCTTAATCCAGGGGTGCTCAACTCCAGTCCTCAAGACCCCAGCCCCACCAACAATTCAGGTTTTCAGAATATCCCAGCTTTGGCACAGTTGGCTCAATCAGTCCCTGCTTCAGCAAAGGTGGTTCAATCAGTGGCTCAATCTTTGACTGAGCCTCTGATTGAGCCATCTCCGACGAAGCTGGGATATCCTGAAAACCTGACCTGTTGGGGGGGCTTGAGGACTTGAGTTGAGCACCCCGGCCTTAATCTATATTTCTCGGTGGAGCTTACATAGATTCAAACTATCAATTGGGGGTTGTAGTGCAAGGCAGGTTTTTCCTTATAAAATGGCAGTAAAGATTAATATTCACCAGTGACCTCAAAGCACATGACTGCAGTAAGCGATTTACAGAAGTAGCTGGCGATATTGCACCTGCTGTGTGTGTGCTGATGAGCATGCAGATGAGCAATTAATTTGAAATGACTTATTACCTATTCTTCAATAACTCGTGATACCGCCAAATGTATTGCCGATTTTTATGATCTACGCCCGCCTACTAATGGCCAATACAGACAATACCTACAATATAGACACTAGCCAACCTACGTGATAATCTATCGTTAACATTCTAAAACATATTAACACATTAACCACTTAGTCGTCCAAGGGGCCAGCAGGTCATGGTCAGCTAAAGGGTTAACCTTTACCCATATGGATATGCGTGTTGTTTTTTTAGTAGGTTGTTATCCCTTTGATACTTGAAGGTATTCCTTTGCAATGCATTTGTAGACTTGCATATCAAAAGGGTTCAATCCTTTTCTGTCTTTGGGTTTTGGAAGAGCCCGGTTTAAATAACCTATGGTAGAAACGTGTGATATCTTCCACCCCCTCCGCAATTGCATCACTAATGCTGATTAGTGCGGATTTCTTTAAATTATCGCTTATTTATAGCTCTGTTGAACACAGAGTTCAAGCAAATCTTGGATATGTCAGAGATGAATATCACCCTCCTGTTTAATTCCATCAATATAACAAAAGTATAATACATTTTCTATTTAAGCTCCATGAAATTGAAAAGCCAATACAGTGCAGTAAAAACATGTTAAGCTTAAATGGTTAGCCTAAGGCCTCGGTCCCGCTGCACTCGTTGGCGCGGGCGGCGGGTCGCGAGTTCCCCACCAGCAGGGGAATCCTCGCGAGCCGGTCCCGGTCCCCCCTGGCTGCACAGAGCACTACACGCTGTAGCGCGTCAGCCGCTGGAGACACCAGAGAATGGTGTTTCCTAGCGTTGACGCGTGACGTGTGTGGCTGTGAGCCAATGGGGAGGGGAGGCTTCGGGAGGAGGAGAGGCTTCGGGGAGCGGGGAGGAGTGTGGAGTGAAAGCAGGTGAGTGCCTTTCTCTGTGTGTGTGTCTGAGTGCGTGCCTGTCTGTGTGTGTATGTGTCTGAGTGCGTGAGTGCCTGTGTGTGTGTGTGTGTGCCCGAGTGCCTGCCTCTGTCTGTGTGTGTGTGTGTGTGTCTGAGTGCGTGAGTGCCTGTCTGTGTGTGTGTGTGCGTGAGTGCCTGCCTCTGTCTGTGTGTGTGTGTGTGTATGAGTGCGTGAGTGCCTGCCTGTGTGTGCGCGCGTGTGTGTGTGTATGAGTGTGTGAGTGCCTGCCTGTGTGTGTGTGTGCGCGTGTATGAATGAGTGCCTGCGTGTGTGTGTTTAAACTTACCTTCCAGCTCCAGCCCGAGTCCGTGGAGGGAGGGGGGGGGGAGAGTAGCGGGTCCCTCCGTTCAAGCCACGCCCCCCCTCCCTGTCAAACCTCCCACCTCCCGCCCACCTCCCGATCAAACCTCCCACCTCCCGCCCACCTCCCGCTCCGGCTCCCGCTCCCTACAGACCGCAGATCGCGGTCTGTGTATCTCAGCGCACCGCCTGTCAGCAGCGCAGGTGCGCTGACTCTGGGAGCGGGGCCTTAGCCTAATGAAATCCACATTGAGACAACAAGAGCCTTCTTTGGCGCAACCTATACTGTACATGTTAACATTCTGTTAGTGCAAATGAATTATGTCTCCTCTTCCATTGTCTTGTCTTTGTACAGACATTGGCAGATGGCTCAATAAGCAGCAGACTTTTCTGTTTACTCTTATTGAAATTCCCGGGATGTTGTGCTCTAATTCAATATACTGCAATATAAATAAGGCCAATTGTACAGGTTACATTAGTAGATATGTATAGTAGAAACATGTTTAATGAAATTGTCAAAACAAAAGTTTTTGACTTTTCATATCTTTAGTCTCAATTATTTCACTTAAGTAACATGTTTGAAACCTTATCTTTATTTGTTTATGGATTTGTACAGATATTTGGATTGCTAATGCTTAAAGACTTTCCTGTCGTCTTCAAATACTTTCTGGGCAAGCTACCCATTTATCTGAACAAGCATCTCACCCCTACCACATGCAGCACTTATCACCTGAAATCTGACTCCAAAAACACTGTTCATGGTCCCAAGGTTCAGCAAAGTATCCGGCCGCTCCTCCTTCTCTTACCGTGCACCCCAAAACTGGAACAATCTACCGGAGACACTTACAGCCGCCACCAGTTTAAATTCTTTCAAAACTAAAGCTTTCTCACATTTTAATCTGGTCTGTAACTGTTACATACTGTACGCCTATAATATATATTTATTTATTTTATTTATTTTTCAAATGTTTTACCAGGAAGTAATACATTAAGAGTTACCTCTCGTTTTCAAGTATGTCCTGGACATAGTTAATATGACAAATAATACATGGTTACAAATACAGTTACATAAATGAACAGGGTATACATTATATACAATACATTGCATGCACAGTTAGAGAAGATTATATTATAGGCTTATGTAACAGTTACAGACCAGATTAAAATGTGACACAGCCTTAGTTTTGAAAGAACTTAAACTGGTGGTGGATGTGAGAGTCTCCACCACGGTTGTTCCAGTTGTGGGGTGCACGGTAAGAGAAGGAGGAACGGCCGGATACTTTGTTGAGCCTTGGGACCATGAACAGTCTTTTGGAGTCTGATCTCAGATTATAAGTACTGCATGTGGTAGGGTTGAGGAGCTTGTTCAGATAGATGGGTAGCTTGCTCAGAAAGTATTTGAAGGCAAGACAGGAAAGGTGAACTTTGCGCCTAGACTCGAGTGATGAACAATCTAGTTCTTTGAGCATTTCGCAGTGATGTGTGCTGTAGTTGCATTGGAGAATGAAACGACATATTGAATTGTAGAGGGTGTCAAGTTTGCTGAGGTGGGTTTGGGGTTCCGAGCTATATACACTGGCGACACACTTTATTCGAGCTCGGCTAGTCCCACGAATTCGGGTATACCCGGGTGTATTGAGGTTTGTGACTGTTTTCTGCCCGAGTGCATTGAGGTATTTTCCAGGCAGGGATTGAAGCATTTTATTCCCGCTGGCTGCAATACTGCACAGTATATATATATATACTGCATTACAATTCATGAATTTATGCCATCTGGTAGACACGCGAAGCATTGCAGCCTATTAAATCCTAATCATTATCATTTAACAGATCAGCCGCCCGTCAGCCAGGCATGAACCCAGGCTGGGAAGGCAAACGCAACGGGGCTTGTCAGAGGTGAGGAGCGGCGCATTCCAGGTATCTGCCAGGTACATACCGGGTATTTGCTCGAATAAAGTGTGTCGGTGCAGTACTATGTCGTCATAATCGATAATTGGCATTAGCATCTGCTGTGCAATACGCTTTCTGACCAGCAGGCTTAGGGAGGATTTGTTCCTGTAAAGTACACCTAGTTTGGCATATGTTTTGGATGTCAGGGTATCAATGTGCATTCCGAATGTTAAGTGGGAGTCAAACCATATGCCCAGGTATTTAAAACTAGTAACAGGAGTTAGGGTGTGTTAGCGTTGATTCTGGTCTGGAGCTCAGTCACTGGAAGCTTTAAAATTTAGTCTTGGTCCCAAATAACCTATCATATATGATCATATATCATATGATCATATATCCAGAACATACTTGAAAATGAGAGGTAACTCTCAATGTATTACTTCCTGGTAAAACATTTGATAAATAAATAAATAAATAAAAGGCCTATTCACTAAACGTCGATAAGCTCATTGCAACATCGAACATGTTGGCATGTTCCTACCGAACGATATGAAATTAGTATAAAAACAGTAATCATTAAAGTAAATAGGATTTACCGTTTGTTACAAAAATTACTTACCAAACTAATTTGTATTAACTTTACGAGTGAAATTAAGTTAACGTTCAATTTCGCTCCAGCAGTCTGGAAGAGCAGCGTAGAGAGAAGCTGCATCTCCCTGCACAGCTCTTACAGGCGATTGCGCTGTTTAGTTATATATTTTTTTGTACATAGGCAGGAAATAGGGGGTCTCTGGAGCTGAACCACGTTAATTTCAGGTCTAGGACTCCCTACTTCCTGGGGTACAAGCCTCTATATCGGGTGCCGGTATCTCCTGCGAGTTTAAATGTCCTGCGTCACGACCCATGTGACTGGGGCATTTAAACTTGCAGGAAATATCGGCATCCCACACTGGGGCCTGTACCTTAGGAAACAGGGTGTCCCAGACCTGAAAGTAATGTGGTTCAGCTCCTGAGACCCCCTGCTTCAATCCTATGTACAAAAAAAAGTACAAAGTGATCGTTATTACCATAGTGGCTAACTGAATGAGTTAAACAGGAGTACCTAGTTTGCTGTTGCTAGAGGGGGTGGGTGAAAGTTGTAGTTGCCACATGGTTGGTGGTTAGGCCTTCTGGGATGGGTTACAACTGATAAGGTAATGAAGGGGTTAACCCCACCCGTGAGGCCTAACCACCCACCCAGGGTCCACTACCACCTTCAACCACCCCCCACCACCACCACACAGGAATGACCAAAAGCCATATTTCCCAAATATGGATAATAGCGCTTTTCCCCATTCACATATACAGTACTGCACATTCAAATAAAATACAATACATATTACAATATAATCAAAAAAATAACTAACAATTGAATCCATTATAACTGTGGTTATCAATGCCCTCAACGGGGCATAGATTGCCTATGTGGCTGTCAATGGGCAACCTACTACCCAAGCCCTCTACCTCCACCAACCGTACCATATCCCCAACCCCCCACCACAACACACCCACCACCACATACAGTAATTTAACATATATGGCTAATTACATATATGGCTAATAGGGCTTTGGCCCATTCAAAACAAATCAATAGCCAGCCACTTTATATTAAATAAAAGTTGTACTTACCCCAGCCAGGATGAAGGCCATCTTCGTCCTCCTCTTCCATGCCACCAACATTTACATTAAAAGCTACTAGCCAGTAACCCCTTAATGGCCTTAGCGGGTAGTAACAGCGATGGTAATTAAGGGGTTAACCCTACCCACCTAGGAGGCCGAGCTACCTCCGGGTGAAACTACCTCCATCGCCACACACACAAATGGGCAAAAGCCCTTCATAGCGGTTGTAACTATGAAGGGGGTATTTGGCCTGGGGTGGGTGATAAGGCCTTCTAAACACCTACTCTGGAGCAACTACAACATTCACCCACCCCCTATACCACCACAAACCGGGCACTGCTCTTTAACCCCTTCATTACCTCAGTGGATAGCCACTATGGTAATGAAGGTCGCTTGTTGTTTTAGTTGAATAAAGTAGGATTGAAGCAGGGGGTCTCCGGAATGAATGCGGGTCAGCTCCAGGGACACCCGGCTTCAATCCCATGTAGTAAAAATAAAAGAAACTCCGTCATACTGTATGCAAATTGCGATTCCGATCTCGCCACTCTTTAGGTGATAATAAAAGAAAAAAGGGGCGTATTTAACCTGCGATTTGCATCTCGGAACTTTGTGATTAGCAGCTACTGGCAAAATGCGAGTTTCAGCCTTTTTTGAGCTACCTGTGGCTTGTCAGAGCAAGAGTGATAACGCTCGTTAAAAAGCCGTTTTTAAGCGGTTTTGCCATGTTATCGAAGCTTTGTGAATTGCTACGCATGCAAAATTGCATGTAAAGTGCACAAGCGTTAAGTCACTTATCGAAGTTTAGTGAATAGGCCCCTAAATGTTGTAAATATTAATTGATCTTGATAAATACATAAATATTTTTTTGTGTGTGGAACATCTGTGAAATATCATGAATTACATCATAAAATACATTATCTGGCAGACATTAATCCTCCTTCTGTAGTTCAAAGTTAGTAGATAACATGACATTTCTTCATATATGAAATGTTATTGGTCTATGTATCATGGCAACTTTGGCTCAAAGCTGGGGCATTTTCATCTTGCCCCTATGTATCGCTGCATTTTGCTCCAATTTCCTAGAGTTTGCCATAGCTTGTGACTTGGGAAGTATCAATAGGAGTTGGGGACGAGTTACATGGTACACAGGTTATAATGAGATGCATCTCATTCTGCAACTTTCTTCTTCCCTTTTATTTGCCAATTCAAGGCTGCCTTGAATCTAATTACGTTTGTGAGTGCAAATCTGTTAATTTAATATAACTATATACAGAGAAGAAAAAAATGCACAAAAGCGCACAAGGGAAAAGATTAGTATTAATTTATTAAAACAAACACATAAACAGCTGAGGGGATCCAACCCCTCCTCAGCTCAAAGGAGTAGCTGCCTAGAAATATAAAAACCATATATATGGTCTCTAAACATATACAAATCTAACACAGTAAACCATACACAACATAAGAAAAAACACACAATCAATGTAAAATAAACAAAGAAAGTATTAACAGCTCAAGGAAGTAAGGGTTAAAACCGCCATAGAGAGCTATAATACTGCTGACAGGGGGAAACGAACACTCACACTGAGGCAGAGAAGGGGGACCTCTGATGACCGTATGAATCCGGATCACGGCATCAAGGAAGAATGGAGACAGCCACCTCTGGAGCCTCAGGCAAGCTCCGTTTCAGCCTCTCAGCAAACACGCGCAGAATGACCTGTCGTGACCTCTACGCGTTTCGCACCACGTGCTTCGTCAGGAGGTCACGTACAGCGTCATCTGCGCGTATTTGTAGGAAAAAGGGAATCAGTTAGGACGGCCCCCTTATGACGCCAAACCCAATGCCCTTAGAGTGCCAGTAGTATATTTAAAGTGATGCTACCTCTTTCCCTTGCAATGTCATGTGTTACAGCGATCACGTGTTGCAGGTTTAACAGACACATATACGAATCCGAACCTGCAATGCTTACATGGACATGAACATAACATAACTTAAGATCATCAACTTATATATATACACTGAATTAGAGCCAAAACAAATTTATATTTTACACATTAATTGCACATAATAAGACTATATTTCATCTTTAAAGTACCCAATAAATTAAAATTGATACATATAGTGCTTTAATTAAAACATATAATGTTAATACATATACCATAAAAATGAGAGACAAATATAATATTAAACAATTAATGAAAATGAAGATGAAATTAAACATACATTAAACCAAATATTTTATCTTAAAAATGGAGTAAGCTCAATAAGTTCATTAAAACCAATAGGATGTCTAGTTTGCATTTCATAGATCCAATACTGTTCACGTTTTAATAGATAATTATCTCTATTACCTTGTCTGCTGTTCATTTGGATATGTTCAAGCCCTTTAAATGTGATGCAACTGGGGTCATTGTTGTGGATCTCTTTAAAGTGTTTTAAAAGTGGTGTAAGCGGCATACCTTTAGCTATACTTTTCGGTATGTTTTTTACGTTTCTCAAATGTTCTAACATACGCATTTTCAGTGGCCGTTTTGTCTTACCAATGTACTGTAAGTTACAGTTACATTGCAAGACGTAAACCACATGCGTAGTCTGACAGTTGATGAAACTATTGGTGTTGTAACTCCGCTTAGTGGCACAAGACATGACTGTATTTCCTTTACAGATATGTTTACATGCCTTGCACTTCCCACATTTATATGTGCCTTTAATACCCAAGCGATCTTTAATGTCACCAGAAGCAATGGCTTTTCTGGTGATTTGGCTTGGGGCCAACATGTTTTTTATATATATATAACTATATACATTATTACACTACTGTTTTTCTTTTCTCTTCCCATCATTTAAGGGAATTATTTCAGTATCCAGATATTCACCTGCTATATTGTGTAAGCCATTATCCTTAACACTTTTTTCACTATTGGTCAGGTTTTGTTTAAGCCCCTTATTTGTTATTTTTGTATCATTTAGACACAGAGACTGTGTCTTTTTGGGTGCTGCATCACTGCCTCACACGTATTCACCTATTTTCATATTTAGTGTTTGTATTATATTAATTGGCCCTTAATACCCCCTTCTTAATGAGCTGCAAGAAGCTGTTTTTATACTGTATATGCCACAGCTCTGCTCCAAAACACAGAGTGCTGCATCTAAACACACTTTTTCTATGTTCATACTGTACCATAGACCCAGAACTTATAAAACTTCCTAGGTTAGTTCTTCAGGGGTACGGAACACTTGAAAATAATACATTGGGGTTAAAAAGATATATACACTATAATTGTCATACTTTTGTAATGTTTACGGTTTCCCACTTTTCTATGCGCTGATACTTTGACATTGTTGCCTTTAATTTAACAAGAATATGGAATGCATCCCCATCTCATTTTGTTGATTACAAGCTGGGGGGTTTCTGGTAGCAATGCAAATTCCATAGATGGGCAACTATTAAGTCTTTCACCCCCCCCCCCCCCATACCCCACCCCCATCTGAAACAGGTAGCTAGATATTAGTTTTACTGATTGTGGCCATGCAGAAAAATCAAAGTTTCACTACGGGATTGGTATACTTTACTTTTTATAATGTTAATTAAAAAAACAAACTATTTTGCTGCTCTGGTCTGGTCTCTGTGGGCACATTCTCTGGCATTTCCAGACACTGCTAGCATGGGCCAGGCTGACCATTTCACTACTAATGAAAATAACACGGTCTGTTGAACCTAAGATATTTAACTGTTCACTGGCATTAATGCACACATGTTCTGTTACACGTTTTGTAGATAAACTTCAGTTTCCAGGATGTACCAATCCAGGTGTCAATGAATACTGTACGCACTTACCAGAACACCCTGTCTCTCTTTTTTAATGAGTGGGGATTTCAGACGCGCAACTACTACAAGAAAGGAGGACGGATATCAGGAGTCCTCTACTCTTTGATAAAGCACCATCTGGCACGAAACACGTATTTTTAAAACCCTGCTTTATGTGCCAATACATTTTTGAATTGCTTACTTACCAACCCATGGTGGTTTCTTTCGGCTGCGCACCGCAATATTGTTCTTCTACTTGTACTGTCTCTGTAAGTTCTCCCTATTTAACAGTTAGATTGTTAGCTCTTCAGGGCAGGGATTCCTTTTCCTAATGTTACTTTTATGTCTGAAGCACTTTTCCCCACTGTTTTATGTTATTGTCACATTTATTACTGCTGTAAAGCTCTATGGACCTGGATGGTGCTATATATATAAAAAATATACATACAGTATATACAGTATGCATCACAATACCCCACACTAATGGGATGCTATGGTATGTCCCCAGCCACTTACATGTAGCTTCAGTCTCGAGGTCTGTCTTCGGGTTTTCAAATGTTTGTTCAAAGAGTACGTTGCAGAACAATGACCTTGGTTAAGAAATATTCATCACAGATAATATCAGATGATTGGTGCAATCTGTTATGGAAGGAGCACTCTCGCTGCACCGATACTGCCATGGGTGTTGCCCAAAGCAGGGGTAAATCCTCCAGCTTTACATCCAAGAAAGTGACAGGGAGCTCTTACCTGGACTTGTTGACATGGGGACCAGTTGATAATAAATGTAATCACCATGGTAACAAGTCCATGCGAGTGCTCTCTATCACTGTCTTGTAATCAGATCATTGGTTTCAAGTATAATATCAAGCAATACATCATTCTCTAATCTGTGTTGGGTTTGTGATTGACTTCATGTTTTATTGAAGTTACAGCACTTGCTGGGTACATTAGTTATTGTTTCACCATGCAGATTTTTCAGCACCAAAGTGCTGAAAACCCACACGCAGGGATAATTGCTGGCAGATATATCCCTTTGGATTATATTATATTCCCCCAAAAATTATGTTTATCCACTGTTGACATTGTGGAGACATCCCTTTAAGTAGATTTATGCACATACAGTACGACTGTAATACAAATATGAATAATTCATTACATTATTGAATTCCTTCATACTCCCACGATCCCTACTATGTTTAATCTCTGAAGAACTCCTGTGTTAGTCCCCATACATTAGCTAAAATCTAACTACATTATCTGTGCTAAAAAGTAAGTACCCACCAGAGTAAATTCAGGAAAAGTGCATGGAGAGGTATATTGTAACTCGTGCAAGGTGGCTGTGTAACTGTCCTACTCACAATGTCCCCAATTACCTTCTTTGAAGGCAATCTAACTTTTCTTGACTCAGCAGGTTGAAAAACGGTAGCTTTTTTGTAACTGTACAATTATGAATTTCCTTGGACAATACACTGTTCTCAGCATTAACAGACTGATTACTACTGTATACTAAAACAGAGCACAATATTTCCTCTTCATACAGTATACAGGTACTATACATGCATGTAAAATGTACAAGACAGTAACAATAACAAATAACAGTAACTAATACTTATGACAATTTTATCAAAGATAATATTAATTAATCCCTTATCTATGAGAGCACTAAAGTATTTATATAGTTATATAATTAGAAATACTAAAGTATTTATATAGTTATATAATAAGAAAATGTTGACGCATTTTTGGTGCACAAGAGTGGCGCATACTTGACGTTTAATATCATTTGCATATATGCGCCACTGACTGCATCTTAACTCCTTTTCTAACTGCCATTGTCTGGGTATTCCTAGACATCCTGCTCCCAGCCACAGTACCTTTGTCTGTCCACTGGGTGTCCTGCTGTTTTCTGTTTGCTCTGGATTTTCTTCTGTTTGTCTCCTCTTGGTGCTCCTGTCCTCTCTCTCTCTGCCTGTCTTTATAGTTTCATGTTCCTCTTGTCCTTTGCTTTGTGTTCCCTGACCTCTGCCTGAACCTGTCCCTGTATTTTGTTCCTGTCCTTTAATAAAGGCCTTGCCTGTACTAGGCTTGCCTGCACCTAGGCCCCAGCTAGGCTCCGACTCCCACATAGCTTGTGGCTGCTATAGGGACAGGCCCACTAGACTTGGACACTGCCCCGCTTAGAATCATTAGTGTCAGGGACGCAGCAGTTGCGGCCTGTGGTCTGGGACCAGAGCACCACCGAAAGGCACAGAGACTATATTCATGGTGGGACAATCCAAACGGATACCACCCCACGTGGAGACAGACGCTATCGCTGACAACGTCACTGGATCAGCGGATCCCTTATCTTCAGTTGGCGCTACCGGGTGTTGGAGCACCCCGCAGGTATACCACAATTCTACAAGTGCACCAACAGTACCACACGGGTGTGGGCAGCACTGTCACACACACTTTGGGTGGGTTGACTCTGTGGACACCAGGGTGGTTGGGTGTCAAGGGGCACCTCCGTAATTTGGGGTAAATCCCACCAGGGTGTGGACACGGTGTTGGGGGGCACGGAGTGGGGTTATGGCCCTTCGGGGTCTGAGTGGTTCTGTTATTATAGTTATTATTCTTACGTGTTCAGTAAACTTGTTATACCATACCAGTGTGTATTACTTATATAGTGTCCTGTCACCAGTCGGATCAGGTACACCCCAGGCTCCCAGTAGCGGAGGTTCAGGCCTCCTGTGAGCCACAGGTAACGCACCACACACACACAGTAGCCGCCATATCTCCCAGGGTGTGGGGGAAAGTGCGCTACATAAGGAAACCATGGACGATTTCATAATCTAATGTAGTTAAACTGTAAGCCTCGCGAGGATGGCCCTATCTGATGACATCATCAAGATGGCGGCTACAGAGCCCGAGTAAGGACTTCCTGGGGTGAGTGCCAGATAGTAATCCCCTACCCCACCGCAGACCCTGCTCAGAGGAAGAGGTCTTCGGACCCGTGTATCCTTTACCATTGCCCCGTACCATCCCCTGGGGTCATGGCCGACCTAAGCTTGATACTACTGGATTGGTCATGGAAATTGATAGGCCCAGCTCACCGGCCCCAGTTGCCCATGCCCCCTCACCAGCCCCTACCTCCAGCAGAAACCATCATCTGCGAGTAAGGGTAAGCCTAACTCAGTGCGCTCCACCCGGGACCATCCTTGGCCTCGACCCTTGGCCCCTGCGGCATCCACCTTTTGTATTGACCAAATTCCACAGTGATAATCTATCCCCTGGCCTGTCAATGGAGTTAAGGGACTGGGACTTTGGTGGAAGAGATGTTTGGTCAGATGATGACTCTGAGGGAGAAATACCCTATGCAAGCTGGACAGCGGTAGCCAAGTCCCCGGGGTCATTCAGGTCATTTAGGGAATCATAATTGTCCCAACAGTCAGCTGTCTTCCCAGATGGACACAAGGTCCAGTAGTCCACACCTAGAACATCAGCCCGGGGAACTCGTTAAGTGGTGGGACCCAATGTTTCAGGGCTACTACGCCAGTTTAAATAGAACCAGGCTATGTCTGGTGGATGCTCCTATTGTGGATCACTGGTGGGAGGAAGGTAAGGTGTCCCCTGAAGAAATAGCTGAAGCCCTTCGTAAGAGGGTGGGTAAGATTAATTTAGGGGTAAGAGTACCTATTGGACCCTCCATATTCTATCAGGAGGCAGAACTCTGTGAACCAAAATTTTGGGTGTTGCCTGGTCAAGGAGGTGACCGTAAAATGTTAAGGTTTAGTAGAGCTGACTGGGCCATCTTACATTGGTACCGTCAGTCTCATGTTTATACCTTTCCATATGTACCAGAGCCGATCATGGATGAAATAGAAACCAACCGTCATGATTGGCTCAAGCAGGCTGTTTTGGAAAATCTAAGACCTCTGAGCAGAGATTTATTAACGAGTCTAATCTATGCTCCATCACAGAAGAATGGCTAATGGGTACCTGTATCTATACAGATCGGGTGTAAGTTAGGTAGCTTCCAAGTTCTCCGAAAGTGTACTATTTCTGGACCAAGTTATTTGATGGGCGGGTAGTAAAGAAGCCCGACCCCAAATATTATAAGTAAGGATCTTTTTCTTCTTCCAGTTGGAAGAATGGTTACTTCCTCATCATCGTTGTAAACCAGTGGATGATATGGGTTAGTCATCTGTGTACTGTACAGTATATTGTTATGTTGATACATCTGTTGTAACCTGTTCTGTATTGCAGGCTTCGGGTTACTGGATGGTGCCCAAATTGGATCCCAGTGAGAACATGGCAATTTTCACATAGGGGAGAGTATAGCCATGGCTAGTCCAGACTATCTTTCTGCCCTCCTGTCACATAAGCCCTAGTAGCTACAGGCAGTGACAGGCTACCCTCTGGGGTTTACCCCCCCTCCCCCCCACCCCTCACGCAGCCTCCCTCAGTGGCAGTAGAGGAGGTGACACTGGGTCTGTGTTGCAGCCAATCATGGTGCAGACCCCGTGCCCTCCCCTTTCTGCATTAGGGAGGATGCATTCAAAATTATATAGTAAGATGGTTCTTCCCAGCCGGGGAAGAGAGATGAGCTCAGCCCCTCCAGGGGCTGGGTGAACCCAAAATCTGTTCAGAGCACATGGCCTCAATATTACCTGTTGGCCAGCAACATCCAGGGTCTGGAACCAATTCTCCACTATGATGCAAATGCTGTGATACTAGGGATGCAGTGGCTACACCACTAAAGTCCCTTATTATGTACTTCTGCCTGAGCAGCGGTCTATTAGGCAGAGGTATGGAAGAAAAGACTGTCATGGTGGGGACTGCCTCCAACTCTGCTGGAGCCTACTGTGACTGGAAGCGCGGTCACCAATGAAGATAACCTGAGGATCACCTAAAGCCTGTCCTGTTGAACATTGTGGAAGGTCATCTCTCCTGGACCCTCACAGGTAACCACAACCACACGGACCTGTAACTAGGCACGATCTCCCAGAGGGGGGGGGGGAGGGGTACATATTTATTAAGTAAAACACCTTTTTATGGCATTAAAATGTTAATCTTCTTAAATTGTAAGCTCTTGGGGACAGGGACTCTTTTTCTTAATGTCTACTTTTATGTATGAAGCGATTATTTCCCGTGTATTACTGCTGGATGGCAGTATATAAATAAAGATATACATATATAAACTACATTTTACATGAATCATAGCAGTTGTATCATTACAGTAGGTACAGTATACCATAAAAGCTGCTGCATTAGAGATAGTACTGAGTCATTTTATATGTATGTAGCGGTGTTTCCTCCACGCTCTGGGAGATCTGCCCTGCTACCAGGTGTGTAGTGCTGATACCTGCTGGTTTACAGGATACTGAGGTGTCCGCCGATAGTAGTGGGACATCAGGACTGGTTTTTGGGGTTGTAAGAGATGTGTTCAGAGGTACGCAATGGAGACCGTTTAAAGTGAAACTTAAATTAGGCTTTATTGCGCCTGTCCCTTTAATTAGCAAAAGCATTCAAAATAAGCCAAAGAAAAATCTGTTCCATTTTGGAGACTATCTACACACCAGACCTCTCTAACTGGGTGGTTAGCTAATCTTTTTACCAGCCCAAATATATATATATATATATATATATATATATATATATATATATATATATATATATATATATATATATATATATATATATATATATATATATATATATATATATATATATATATATATATATATATATATATATAACAGTCCCATAAGAAAGTCTTATCTGTATCTTGTAGCTGTAGGGGAGGTCCTCTCTGCTCTCCTTGTGTGCTATAGCAATATCAGGATCCAGGTTTAGAAATCTTCTCCCCTTTGTCTTGTTGTCAGCCTACATTCTCTTTGCAGCTCAAGACATCTGTCCTTCCTTGGTCAGCCCCAATTGTGGGACTCAGGAATAATCTGTCTGTCCTTCCTTGTTTCAGCCCCCAATGGTGAGACTAAGGAATCCTCCTTCCTGTCTCTGAACAGGCTATTTCACAGAGCTCTAAATCAGCCAGTTGGAGTTGGCTAATTGCTGGTGTGCAATTAACCAGCACACTGCTGGATTAGAGGCAAGTTTCTTTAACAGGAATAAGTCCCCGTTACAGGGGTAGATGTTGGTTCTTTCTAATGTTGGTGTCAGCACCTCCATCTCTTGCAGGCTCCAAGGATGTGGAGGCAATCCCTGCAGGAGAACTCACAATACTCCCCCGGATATACTGCACTCACGAGGCAGGGGTATATTTTATAACAGTAACTTCTTTATTGCAACAGCCATACCCCACATGATACACTGCATACAATGTCAAAGGCCTCCAGCCTCTAGATGGTCACTGTACTCACACCCCCAGCCATGGGACAAGTGTGATCCGAGCTCTTCCCTGACTCCCTATTAGAGTCAGAGGTATCAGCCATTCCCCTAGGGGAGGGGATAGAAGGTGGCCGAAGCCCTGCGCACACTCTTCTAGGATATGTCTCTCTCAACGGTGAGACAGAACTGACTCAATATGGTAATGCAGCCCTTAAGTACTGTGAAGGAGGGTCCAAGGTCTGAGCCCCCATTGGGCAAAACACAGGTCTCAGCCCGCCTCCTCCCCTGTCACTCAAGGGAGATGCTTGCTGTGATGAAAACCCTGGATTGGGCCTAAAACTGTCTGCACTGATACCAGTATTTACATGTCAGGCAGGGTAGATTAGTAGCCAAGCCAGACATGGCTACATGTACTCTTGCAAAATATTGTTACTGTGTACGCAGGTGTGTTTTGAAGCCCATTAAGGAATATTTAAAGGCAGTAAATGAAGTTGAAATGTAGAATGTGAAGTACCTCTTCATTAAAGAGCAGTACTTATGCATTCGCTTTCAACCACTCGGTACACAGATATAGAGAAGGAATTACCCAAACACTTTACTTAAGATATTACCAATGCAATGTTTGAACTTGCGTAACACTTTCACTTCTATATGTAGCGCACTTTCCCCCACCCCCTGGGAGATGTGTAGCTACGGTGTGTGTGGTGCAATACCTGGTGGCTCACAGGAGGCCTGAGCCTCCACTGCTAGTAGCCTGGGGTGTTTCCTGGAACGATACTCGGTAGCGCTCCACCTGTGCGGGATACTATTGTGTAGAATGACCCTATTACAGGACCAATAAAGAATGCACACTGGGTAAAGCCTAGCAGTTTACTATACACACTAATATAGTGCAGCCTAACCACCGGAGCTCGCACGGCCGTACCTCCCAGAGTACCTAGGGGCCCTTGGGCACCCAACCAAACCGGTGTCCACAATGTCAAATTCCCTCCCCCCCCCAATGTGTGGTACAGCGCTGCCCACTAATATATGAGGGTGAGTTGGTGCACGTGAGGAAGTGAGGTACCTGCCAGGTGTGTCCACACCAGGGCGTGCAGTGATACTGATGGGATCCATGGATCAAGTGACGGTAACCGCGATGCCTCTACATTGGGTGGGTCTTGCAAGGATTGTGCCACCGTATACAATGTCTCTGCGTTTCAGGTGTCTGGTCCCAGACCACCTGACATCAATATGCAGCTGCGTCCTGGCTGTGTCCCTCACTTTAATGCTACAGGGACTGTGTCCCTATCTATGGGCCTGTCCCTGCAGCAACCACAAGCTGAGGGGTGTCGGGGCCCAGCTGGGGCCTAATGGGGGTATCTGGCCTAGTGCAAGTGCACACATACACCCTACCCTGATGGCATCTCAGACCCGACTGGCATGGTCCAGAGCGCGGCAAAAGTATCTATCTGCCCGCAGGGGATTGCTGCAGCCCGATCGGCTTGTGCACGCCATGTGATCTAGCAGCCCTGGTGGGTGCTGGGTGTTGTAGTCCCCCTGTGGGACGTTTTGGTGTAATGGCCGCCTGTGTTCCTATCTGAGCATGCGCAAGGTGCACCAAGATGACCGCCGCTACATAGCTATCTGTACTGCACATGCGTGTCTGCACTGCGCATGCTTGACTACATGGACGATGGCGGTGCCCTGCTATGGGATCCGCCAGCGACTCGGTCGCCCCACCTATACCCCCGACAGTGTCGGGACCTGCCCCTTTGCCTCCACTACATAGCGCACCCACGCCGGGAGGTAAGGGGCTTACGGGGAGGACCAGAGGGACCCAGGCTACATACACAGTCTGGCAGTGTTCATATGGACATGCTTGTCTACACACTCAGCTACATTGATACTTTTTTACAAATCAGACTTTCCGTGCAAAAGCGAATTAAATAAAATGGTGTTATATGTGATGCTGGGATGACAGAATATTTATGACACTTACAATATGACAGATTAGTGAGTGATTTATTCTTTAGTTAATGCGAAAAATGGCAGGAACAATGTGTTACAGGAGAAATCTCTCCACTTTTATTTTCTTCAGAATTGGAGCTGGGGTTTTCCAGAGCTGAACATGCTGTTCATAAGTCTGGGCATCACCCAGGTCTGGAGAAATGTACCCTTTAATATGCCGGTCAACTGAAAATCCTATAGGAAGCCGCAATGTCCCCACAGGAGTGAGGCTGCCTTGGTGACCATTTTGATTTCCAGAAAGGGACGAAGAATACAAACACATGAAAATGTAAATTTTGGTCCAAAAAGTTCAGTTCACTTCTGAGGACCACCCCAGTCCCGATTCTATATATTAAAAAAATGTTTTATCTATGATTCTGATTGAAATAGTGGTTTCTTAAGGACGCAAAATTGGCAATCCAAGTGAGCGATTTGTTTTCCCCATTTTTGTTTATTTTTTTACATAGCATTGAAGCAATGGGTCTCTGGAGCTTAACCCCATTAATTTAAGCTCTGGAGATCCCTGCTTCCCAAGATACTTACCTCCAAAGGGGATTCCAGTAGCCGCTTGTAATGGCACAGTTCCAGAGCTCCAGCTCCTGTGGGCCAATAGGAAGCCGTGACATCATCCGGCTTCCTATTGGACCACGTGACTTCCGGAGCTTTAAACTTTTCTGAGATACTGACACCCTCTCTGGAGGTCTACATTTCAGTAAGCAGGGGTTCCCAGGAGCTTAAATTAGTGGGGTTAAGCTACGGAGACCCCTGCTTCAAACCTATGGTAAAAAATAATAATTTGCACCATTCATGGTACAAAACTAGAGATTTTCTTTCACTGAAGTTCATGAACCAGGAAAAAATTGCCTTTGAGTTTGCCCAAAAAAATGGCACTAAACGTTAATGTGCAGATCTCAATTTTTTCAAAAATTCTGTCAAAAGAATGGGGAAAGTTAGAAAGCAAGATTTATTGGTAATCTAGCAGTTTGCAAAATTATTTGGAAACCACATTTGAAGACATTCACACACCTCTACCAACCCCCCAAAAAAATATCTTTAGCTAAAAAAGAAGGGGAGGTGTGGTATGCAAGGCTGAATGATATTGTTAGAATAAAGAAATATAGTATTAATGTAACCGGAACACACATTTTTAAAAACAATTAAGGCCTAAACGCCAAACAAACCAACTTAATTAACCAATATTGCTAGACACACTGTATATTTGCATTCTAAAGAAATGGTAAATTGTTGAACACATAACAGTGTATTAGTCAGTGAAGCGATCAATATAATATCTTCCTGGCACTCCTCTAGTGCACATAGCGTATGAAGGAGGAAATGATTTCAACAATATGCCAGCTAATAGTGTCTGAAAAACAACAGTTTATCATCATGCACACCTTCTATACTGCAGTGCTGCCCAGCTCATTTGTAGTCCCAAAAGTATGTAAAGATGCTGCAGGACTATTCCTCACAAGTCACATTGACCTGGTACTCTGTCTCAAAGAAAGATATGCGCCCAGAATTACTAAGCTCAGATCCAAGTTTAACCGAACGCAGCTCCGATCTATGGGCCAGAACACGAGGCGAACAGGAACCAGAACACTGTTTCTGGCTCAGATTTGATCCTCTCCCATCCCACTTCTTCCAAATGTGTCCCCAGACTCCCTCCTGTTGCTGCAGCTGAAAGGTCAGCTGGTGTTATCTGCAGATCGGAAGCTCCCTGTCTCCTGTAGACCTCATCTCTATTGAAATTGGGGATCACATTATCAAAGGGAGGGGTGCCTTCTTGCTACGTTATCCCCTGAGGACCATACAGCTGCACCAGCGGGGGTTGGAACCCTTACACCCCCACTTCCCTACCCCCCCCCCCCCATGTCACCAACTCCCACTAATACACGTCTCCTCACTTGTCAGGTAGGGCCCTTGAGGCTGGTCTGTGCTTGGTGAAAGATTTAAGTACAAAAAATGCAAACCTCAAAAAGAAATATATACCAGCACCAGAAAAGACAAAAATAGAATTGTGAGTGAAGATATTACTTTACTGTAACATACTCCACATGCAGACTCGATGTTTCGGTCCCCAGGGGAAGCTTCATCGGGAATCCCCTTATGAGGGTTCCCCTAGGGACCGAAACGTCGAGCATATGTGTACATTTTGGACCCAATAAACCACTTTTATGTGATTATCCCTCGTGCTGTGCCGGTATATTGGATCTCTAGTCTATATACTATAGTATATATATATGCTGTGAGGATCCCTAGAGATCCAATATACCGGCACACACAGTATAACGAGCACAACATTTTACATTTTAATTATTATTTTCCATTTTTATACATATTTTTTACAAAGCTAATCGAGACCTGGGAAAACCAAAACACATTTTTATTTTTTAACCAAAACACAAATGAAAGTGCTCACCCTGAGATTTTCCAAACGCAAAAGAGTATTGATTAGTGTTTCCAATTTTAATTATCCAACATAAATGCTATTATTGCATTATCAAATTTTTCCAAAATCTGATAACGGATAAAACCATAAAAAGTAAATGCTGCTTGTATAACCAAAATATTTGGGGCCTTTTAATCGGACCTTCCAAAGAACAATAGTAAACATGCTTCTTTTACATGTCATTCTTTCAATAACAATAATAACATCTTTTGTTTCCCTCAGCAGGCCAGCTGGCAATTAAATCAAACATAAGCACCAGGAAATTGCCAGTTTGTTCTGCTGCTTTGATAACTTTCAAATCTTGGCATGTGCATATCTCTCTGGGTCCAAATGTATCTCCGTGCCTCACATTGTGCACACTCTCTTTGTTGAATGGGATCCTTATGCGTTGCTGTGATGAGTGAGATAATAAGCTAGTATACCCGGCATTTACTGCATTTCTAATGCCTGGACAGAGATACAATATGATATCAGCTACAGAGAAATGAGCTCAGGCTAACAGTCAAGGTGAGTCAGCAGATTTCCTGGTCTCTGCTGCTGTTCTCATGTCACAGACGTAATTCATTAAGCCTATTTAAATAATTAGCATAAGGTGCTCACACAAATGACAATGTTTAATTAGAAGGGTGACAGGAAAAAAATGAGGTAATGCATCTGAATACTGTGCTACAGCAGATGTTCTGCGTTATCACAGAGGCTTGGAATAATGTCTGTCCTCCCTGTAGCTTGCAGACAAAGTTGATGTTGTTCTAAAATAGTACAGTGTCACATACAGGACTAAATAATGTAAAATAGTGAAATACTAACTTCTGTAATTGCAGCAAATCTACCAATTTGTGAAAGTGTTTATTTTTTTGCCTAATCTTTTTATGAATAAATATCTAATGTACAGTATAACCCATCATATTATCCCTCGCGTGAATGTTTATCTTGCGTTTCTTAATGTAATCCTTAACACTTTGGAGGTTATCTACTAAAGTTTTAGGCATCTTGCATCCTCTGAGTTATGATTCCTGTTGCTGGGTAACGCTATTGCACATGCGTTCCTCGATGTTCAGCTGCATATTACATATTTTTCTCCTAGTACAGGTTATCTACTGACAGTATCAAACACCATGTCAGTGGAAGAAAAAAGATGTTTAAGCAACCATCAACGTGTGTCTTGGAATTGCTTCAGCGATGAAAGCAGAGTGGTTTCCACCTGCAGTTGGAAGAATCTGCATCAGACTGGTGATTTGCAGTGTATGCTGTTTCTAAGCCCCTGTGAGCAGTTTTATTTGAAAACAAAATGCCCCCTTCTTGCGAATAATGGGCAAATGCATCTTATTATTGAGCAACAATTCTGTGCTGCCATCAATGTTTTCATACTGTAGTAGTAGTATAGTCTAAAATACGATAACATTTAAAGAGACAATATAAACATGTTTTTCCGTTCCTTTTGTTCATTTTTTTTAACTGCAGGATTGAAGCAAGGGGTCTCCGGAGCTGAACCCAATACCTTTCAGCTTTATGGACCCCAGCTTCTGGAGGTACTTACCTCTGTAGGGGTGGTGGAAGCTACTCCAAGGTTCAATATATGGCTGCTTTTCAATCCTCCCAGGCCCTGCGAGCCAATAGGAAGCCGTGATGTCATCAGGTTCGGCTTCCTATTGGCCCATGAGATGAGAAAGATGAAAACTGAAGGGATACTGGGTCCCGCTTCAGAGGGAAGTATCTCCAGAAGCAGGGATCCCCAGAGCTGAAATTATTGGAGTTCAGCTCCAGAGACCCCCCTGATTCAAACCTGTATTTAAAAAATGAAGAAAATCAAATAAATAAATAAAACATGGATTGCTCTTTTAAGTAATAAAAATGAATTTAATTTGGTTAAACATGCTGTACATTGGTATCCTGTCAGTGACTGTAACCTGTACTTTACCTCTATCTTTTCCCCAATTATCTTTGGTAATGGTCTGCATACCATATCAAAATGGGGCATACATACTTTACAGTAAGTCTTATTATCTGATCATGGGAGTGGAGCAGAGGACATCACCTTAAAGAAGTTTATTACAGTTCAAATGTTGTATTCAGATGATTTTTTTTTTTAAAGTTACAAGGTTCTCAGACACGTCACAATGTATTTCTCGCAGTAAAGATGATATAAGAAAAAGAAAGGCAACAGCACTCCATATAAAACATACTTAGATCAATGTTCAATGAAAGGTGCATAGGAACCACCCGCTTGACATCATAACAAATGATAAAGTAAATACCATACAAAGTTCCAGCACTCAAATAATGAGAAAATACAAAAGTAAATCAATTTAGAAAAATATGCAAAAATGTATTATACAGAAAAAATATAATATAAGTGCAGTGTAAGGGAAAAAACTGAAATAAGTCCAAAAAACCACTTGCCCATAAAAACAGAATAAGGACACAGAAGTATGACAATATTCCTGAGTGAGAACAGGCGTCACGGGTCACCACCAATCCTTCATTCAATTTCCTAACTGAAGTAAGCGATCTACTCGCTACAGTATATATACACAGCGCGGGGACGTCACAACGTCAGAAAAGATACACATAGGGTATTTACTGTACTGTATGATAGATAAGAAAAAGAGGAGAAGAGAATAGATGATCGATGCCAGCGCAGCTCCTATAGATGTCAGACTCACCAGGTTGAGGTAAAATCAATTTATTAAACTACATAAAACAGATACTTCAGAACATGACTGGAAGACCTCCTCCCACGCGTTTCGGGCAAGTTTGCCCTTTCTCAAGGAATACAAACTTGCCCGAAACACGTGGGAGGAGGTCTTCCAGTCATGTTCTGTAGTATCTGTTTTATGTAGTTTAAAAAATTGATTTTACCTCAACCTGGTGAGTCTGACATCTATAGGAGCTGCGCTGGCATCGATCATCTATTCTCTTGTTTGCATCCGGATCGTGGCCACGTAGGAAGTGCGTCATTCACCCCTGGAGGGGAACGCACAGCCGGGAGCAGAGGGGACGGATCATCGTGAGTAGCTACTCCATCCGTGGGCTGTCACATTTGCAGCCGCTCGCCATGCACTGGGAACAGGTCTGTACGCAGCTCTTACCCCATACCTCCACAAGGCTTTTTTCTTGCTCCACTTACCTAATTATTCAGGCTATACAGCCACGGGGTGTTATCCTCGAGTCATCAGATGGTTCCTCTTGGTAACTGTATGATAGATATCCTGTTGTTGAAAACCAATTATATCAAAGCCCTTCTCTCTCAGCCATGGTAGTTTATACAATGAGTCGTTATACAATGTCTAATTCCATGGAGATATACATCATGGATGTTACTGGATTCAGCAGAGGGCGTTTACTTTGTCTCTCACTGACAGCTTTATGACTAACCTTATTAGATCCCATGACTCACTGTAATAGGGCTGAAAAATATAAGACTCACTGTTCTGACTCCATTATACAATGTTAATACAGATTACATCTTTATTGCTTTTCCACTGGTAAACCCTTTGCCACAAAGCATCTGCTTAAAAATGGCTCAATAGCATTTATTACTTTTACCTAAAAAAAAAAATATATATATATATATAGTGGTCGTGGTACAGTGGTCGACAAATCACCCAAAAATCTAATCACCGAACAAAAAATATACTCGCCACCTAGTCCTGCCCCCAACCCCGCCCTAGTCCTGCCCCCAACCCCGCCCGCTTTAAAAAAAATCAAATAAAATAAATTGAATAAATTCCTAGTAAGAACAACATTCGTTTTTGACATAAGTTTATTTATTGTATTACATTATACTACAATTAGTCCTTGTTACGTGTGTGTGTAATCTTACCTGATCCGCAGTCCAGGTATCTCATTCCCGCAATGTTATACATTGGAGGGGATGTGTTCCCTACCTCTTTTCTGGGTTAGGGAGGATTCCGATGTCTCCTGTGTGAAGCTTGAGTCATATCTGGAAGTAAGCAGTATAGGTTATTTTTCGGTGTAGGTATAGGGCAGTTAAGATATATAGGGTAAGTAAGATATCCAGGTCCAGAGTGTGAGACAGTGTGAGAGAGAGACAGAGAGTGGGTGGGAGAGAAAGACTGACACACAGAGAGAGAGAGCGACAGAGAGAGAGCGACAGAGAGAGAGCGACAGAGAGAGAACGACACACAGAGAGTGACACACAGAGTGACACACAGAGAAAGAGAGAGCAACACACAGAGAGAGAGAGAGAGAGACACAGAGAGAGAGAGCGACACACAGAGAGAGAGTGACACAGAGAGAGAGTGACACAGAGAGAGAGAGAGAGCGACACAGAGAGAGAGAGCAACACAGAGAGAGAGAGCGACACAGAGAGAGAGAACGACACAGAGAGAGAGAGTGACACACACAGAGAGAGAGAGCGACACACACACAGAGAGAGAGCGACACACACAGAGAGAGAGAGTGACACAGAGAGAGCGACACAGAGAGAGAGCAACACACAGGGAGAGCGACACAGAGAGAGAGAGAGCGACACACAGAGAGAGAGAGCGACACACACACAGAGAGGGTGAGAGAGAGACCAAGTCAGTCATCCTACTCACACACACTCTCACACACACTCTCACACACACTGACACACACTGACAGACACACACACACTGACAGACACACACACACTCTGACAGACACATACACACACACACTCTGACAGACACACACACACACTGACAGACACACACACACACACACACACTCTGACAGACACACACACACACACACACACACACACACACACACACACACTGACAGACACACACACACACACACACACTGACACACACACACACTCTGACAGACAAATACACACACACACACACACACACACACTCTGACACACACACACACACACACACACTTTGACAGACACACACACACACACTCTGACAGACACACATACACACACACACCCACACACTGACAGG
Organism: Ascaphus truei; assembly: GCF_040206685.1. Lineage (NCBI taxonomy): Eukaryota > Metazoa > Chordata > Amphibia > Anura > Ascaphidae > Ascaphus > Ascaphus truei. The sequence goes on from NC_134484.1 coordinate 36,251,219, forward strand.
CACACACACACACACTCTGACAGACACACACACACACACACACACACGCTATATCTCAGACACACTCACACACACACACTCTGACAGACACACACACACACTACCAGAAACGGCGCCAGGAGTCCCGCTCACCATCGGGGGTATTTTGGAGTCATCGGGGGCTGCGGGCGACATCGGAACTTGCGGGAGACATCGGAGGTTTGAGGGGCCTGAGGGGTTTTCGGCGGCTTGCGGGAGACATCGGAGGTTTGAGGGGGTCTGCGGGGGCATACAGTGGCCAATGGGGGCCTGCGGCGGCAATTGGGGGCATTCAGCGACCATTGGGGGTATGTGGGGGCCTGCGGGGGTAAGCGGGGGGCATTGGGAGGTTTGCAGGGGCCATTGGGGATATGCGGGGGCCATTGGGGATATGCGGGGGGGCCATTGGGCATAAGCGGGGGGCATTGGGAGGTATGCGGGGCCATTGGGGGTAAGCGGGGGGCATTGGGAAGTATGCGGGGGCATTGGGGATATGCGGGGGCCATTGGGGATATGCGGGGGCCTGCGGAGGCACTCTCTGGCTGCTACGGGGAGGAGAAACGTACTCAGAGAGGCGGGGGAGGAGGGAGGGTACTGCTCAGGGAACCGGAGGCGGGGTAAGCTCCTGCAGCAACATGAACCCGCCTCCGGCTTTTTTTTGTTCCTCCAGCGCGAGCGGGGGAAATTAAACAGCAGCGCGAGCAGGGAAAAATTAAAAAAAAACATGTGTGCTGCTTGGGCCAATAGGAGCTTGTCACGGTGTTAAATCCACTCGCCCGGGGCGTGCAGATGTGTAGGTTTGTCGAACATTGTATATATATTATATATATATATATATATATATATATATATATATATATATGTGTGTATATAAATATATATATATATATATATTATATATATATGTGTGTGTATGAAATATGTATCTGCACCATAACTTGATAAATTGAACATAAATATTGAAATAGCTGCCCTGCCACTAACAATTCGTTTTTGAGGCAAGAAAATATCACACTAACAGCCAGACCATAAATAAATATGTGAGTTAATGTATATTTCATTTGAATGTTGGAATTATTTCATAAAACAAATAATTCAACATGTCAGACTTCTTGTGATGAGAAATAAAATACGCTTAATAAACAAAAATACAGGTCATTCTGCTAGACACTAAAGCCTTAATAGAATTCCTGTTTGAAGGTGATCCTTGCTTGTATTATAACAGCTACTGACATTAAAATTCATGAACGTATCGAACAGCGGGCTGAGACAGCTGAGTGAGCATTAGGTCCGTGGCCAAGTGGGAATACTATTTATTGTACATTTGTGATGAAAATCAATCTTTGCTCTAGAGATATACTGCACGAACCACTGTGGCAACCTAAAAGAGAAGAATATCAAAAGCCAGCGAGATGTTTTGATATTAATCACATGTTCCAATTACAAAAAGCAAATAGAAAAAACAAACAAAAAACTCTCAAATCATTTCTTAGAGCGCTAGAAGAATACTGGAGATGTATTTCTTTCCCATTGTACTACTGAACCCTCATAGACAAAGTGTACTGTAGTATAAAAAGGACCGGAGCACTTACTAAATGGTGTCTAGTCTTAGCAGATGTTAAGACCCATTCAATGAAATTGCACTTAAATTATGCCTAGACTTAGAACCGTTTACTAAATCTGCCTCATTGTCGCCTTTTTGATATGCTGTAAAAATGGAAAGACTATTAGCCATGGCCGTTTCGTCACTGCGGTAGGACAATTAGCATTAGGATTAGGGGTTATGGTATTTAGGGTAAGGGGTTAAGGTTAGGATTTTTAGGGTTAGGGGATACATTTCCTGTGGCAGCGAACAGTTCTGGTGGCCAAATGTCTCAGTGGTGGAACGGCGGCGACTAAATGTTTGCGGCTAATTCTCCTAAATGCCTGTCAAGATGCCTTCATATTTTGGATCAATATGGGACACAGCCTATGTTTCTTTCTTTTTGTTAATTTATTGTTGGACAGAGGGGGCATCAGTGAAGAGACCAAAGATTTACAAAAGGTTGATGCACAAAACGTAAGAAATTGGTCTGAGCAGGGGCGCAGACAGCTTTCCTGGGGCCCAGGAAAGCAGTTTCCACTGGGGACCCACACCCCACCCACTCCCAGTGTCAGCGGCATTTGTGGGACTCCCCCTCTATCTCTCACAACCCTATCTCTACCCTTTCCCCCACCTCTCTCCCATGCACATGATACTCCCCCTCTATATCACACACATAATACCCCCACCTGCACATCATCCCCCCTGCACATCACCTCCCACCCTGCACATCACACACATAATACTCCCCTACACATCATATCTCCCCCCTGCACATCACATCCCACACCCCGTGCACATCACATCCCCCCCGCACCAAACATCTGCCCACAGTACATCACATCCCCCTCCTCCCTGCACCTCACATCACCCTGCACCTCACATCACTCCCCTGCACCTCACATCACCCCCCTGCACCTCACATCACCCCCTTGAACCTCACATCACCCCCTTGCACCTCACATCACCCCCTGCACCTCACATCACCCCCTGCACCTCACAGCACCTCACATCATCCAGCACCTCACATCACCACCCTGTCCCTCACATCACCCTGTACCTCAAATACCCCCCTCCCCCCTGCACCTCAAATCACCCTCCCCCCCGGGACCTCACATCACCCTGCACCTCACATCACCCCCACCTCCCATGCATCTAACATCACCTCCTCCCCTGCACATCACGCGCGCCTTCTGTGCGGTGTATTCAAGTCACAGAAATTCCGACTCGGGGACAGAACCTACATGGGAGGTAGCAACAACAGCAGAGAGACAACTGCTGCAGGGGAGGTGGGAGGAAGCGTACATGGAGCTGGCTTCACTGGGACAGCTGGGGCCCGGCCAGAGGTCAGGCCCAACTGTCAGCGCCGGCCAGGCCCCCCTCCGCCTCTGGGCCTGGGACAACTGCCCTGGCTCTCCCCCCCGTCAGCGGCCCTGGGTCTGAGTGCCAATATTTGCACCTGGATTGAAAACAGGTTGTAAGAAAGGCAGCAGAGAGTTGTCATAAATGGAACATAGTACAATTGGGCTAAAGTTGTAAGTGAAGTGCCTTGCGGCAGGAGAGCAACAATTCCATCTCAGCTGATGACACAAAATTATGTAAGGTTGTAAAATCAAAGCAGGATATAATTTCCCTGCAAGAAGGACTTGAACAAACTGAAAGCTCAGGCAAGTAAAGGTCACATGAGGTTTAAATGTACTGTATGTAAATATCTATGAATGTATTTACATAATGGCAAAATTAGGTAAATCTTGATGGAGAAGAATTTAAGAGTGCTTATAGACAGCAGGCTTAGCCATACTGCTCAATGTTGAGCTTTAGGTACAAAGGCTACCAGGATATTAAAAAAAAACCACAATGTATATTGAAGCAAACTGAGCATAATTGTATACCTGTTATAATCCTTAATAAGAGGTTAGACCAGGGGTGTGCAACTCCAGTCCTGAAGAGCTACCAATAGGTCTTTGACTGGGCCACTGAGTGAGCGACTGTGCTGAAGCAGGGATATCCTTTAAACCTGACCTGTTGGTAGCTCTTCAGGACTGGGGTTGGTTACCCTAGGGTTAGACATCTTTATTGTGCTGATTAAGTTAAAACATAGGACAAGCATTGATCCAAATTTGATTGCCCTTAATAGAGACAGAAATAATTTGTGTACCTCTTATGAGACTATTGGCAAATGGTTTACTGGGATTTTTGTTTCCCTTCCTCTAGATCAATATAGTTTATAAATATAGAATAAGTTGCTCATTCAATTAAAATGTAACAAAGGTTTAACTCGACAGACATATGTCTTTTTTTTCAACCTGAGCTATGTGTATTACTATGTAATAACTGGTCTTATTGAGCATTTATGCACGTGTTACTGCAGTATATTACCTTAAAACATATAATTTAATGATGTGGTCTATGAAATAGTATTTTGATGCATCTACCTCAACATTACACACGCTGTGTGCTTTCTCACAACTGTTGTGCAATAGCCTATTGTTATTTTGATCGTGTTATACTTTGACAGTCCAGGTACAAGTGAGATGTATCCGGACACTAGGGATAACATTAAAAAAAACAGTACTTCAGTACCTTACTAACATTTTGGACCTGTTATGGAGGACCTTTTTGAAAGCAGATACAGCCCACATCATGCAGGTGATATTTCCCTGGATATCATTGTAACCCATCTTCCCCTCCCCACCCCTCTCGCCATCGCAGATCGGACCCCTAGGGTGTACTGAGGGCTGGCTACATGTGTATGAGTGGTGCATACCTGCTGGTATCAGGAGGGCCTGAGTCTCCCGCGATGGTATGGGGGACAACAGGGACAGGCTTCTGGGGTACATGCCTTTATCTGGTTTTAGTGGTGCAGCGCCTCCATCTCTGGCAAGCCCTATCAGGGTAGGGTGAAATCCTTCCAGAGAAACCCCTCCAAGGGGTGAGAGATTTCAGTCTCAGTCTTTGGTAAAAGTAATAGCACAGTCCTTTATTGTACAGCAGCACACAACAGCAATCAGGTACAGTGGTCTCCTCCTCCTCCTCCTCCTCCAGACTGTACCCCTTCAGGATGGGCTGTCTGGGGCTCTCACTGCTCCCTGCCTCCACCCCAAGGTACATACACTCAGGGTGGGGCTAGCTCTTCCCTCACCACCTAGGCAGGGTGGGGGGCATTGGTCCACCACAGTTCTGTCAACTCTACTCAGGCCTGCCCGAGCTTCTCCTCCAAATGTAATGCATCACTCTCCTGGAACACACTCCTCTCTGATCCCAGGACAGCACTCAACTAACTAACTGTCTCTGACAGGAAAAGGCAAACTAACTTTAGACAGCCCCACCCATCATGATGTCAGCAGGTCCCTCCCCTGTGTCTCTTGCCTTCCACACAGAGTCAGGGGCCTACCTCCACCAATCAGGGCAGGGCTTGAAGCGGGGGAAACCCATGATAACTACTGGCAGCCTGCCCTTAGCAGGGCTTACACCAGTAGGAGGATAGATATATAGCCCAATTTCTTACCAGGGCTACATCATATTCAGTTAGTGTGTTAGAAGATTGCAGTCTATTGCATAATCCATGAAGCTTGCTACACTGAGCTGAAGAGCAATACCACAATTAAACAGTGACATCATTATAAATATTTGCTTGAGAATTCCCCCACATCACTAGGCAAGTGACCAAGAATAAATACAAACTGGAGAGTGTCCCAAGACCAGGTCTTCATACCTAAAATAAAGATACCACTGGTGGGTACATTTCTATGTCTCAGACAAGTCTGCAGCCCAGGCTTTACCCATTATCACTTACAGATGCAGCTACGAGTATTCTAACACTGCTTTGGAAAATCTGGGGCAATCTCCCAGAAATGCTGCAATATTTCTCTGACATTTCTGCAGAAAGACTAATGGCCCATCGGAGTAACACAGCGGGAATCCCTGGTCAGTTTGAATGGGACTGCCAGGGACTCCAGCTGTGTTACTCCGATGGGCCATTAGTCTGTCTGCAGAAAGGTCACAGAAATGTTGCAGCATTACCCCAGATTTTCCAAGGCATGTGTTAGAATACTCGTGGCTGCACCTATAGCAAACAGTGCGTCCACGGCAGCCAGGCATTCTGGGTAATGACATGCAAATGAGCACTCAAAGTGTGTCACTCATTACTTTTTATCGATTTTAACATGGACCCTTATAAGCGATTGCCTGAGTATTATCCAGTTTATCCGCACAGTCTGAGTTAAAGAAGCGCATGACCAGGAAACCTGCTCACTGACAGCTGTTTTTACCTTTTAGGTCTCAGAGTTGGGTTGTTTAGCGGGATTTTTATATAAATTGATGGCAGTTACAGTAGGTCACATAGTCTGCTTATTTTGCCTTTTTGCTGTAAAACTTTAGATCCCATTTGATTTCTAAGATGTTCTCGATTTAGAGTAATCTTGTACCTGTTCCAAACATCTTTCAATTCTCAGAGGGACGCAGACAATGGTGGGTGGGCACTGCTAATTAAACTTTAACTTCACACATTGCCGGTAGCTATTTGTACCATCCAGTAGGCTGATGTAAACTCAGAGAAACACTATACTGAAGCAAAGTACATCTTTTCAATCATTTGTGCTTTTAGACTTTGACAGGCTTTTAAAATATCCAGAGCAGGATTTTGGTTTGATCTGTCAGCATCACTGGCTGTCCTAGAAACAGGATTAGATGATCTCCTTCAATGCCAACTGGTGTCATGCTAAATAAACATACAGTACTGCCTGTCTTAGACACACAATGTAAATTAAAAGCTCCCTGAGATCTGTGACTTGAATGTGCTGGTATTTAGGAACGCTGACTTTTAAATGCACGCTTTGCTCTAAATAGAGCAGAACAGCTAGACTATAAAGTATCTCAAAATCAATCTTCAGCTACCTGGTCACATCCTATCAGGAAGGATACAACAAAGAGTCAGGCTTTTTCAACTACAGCTAAGTGCAAATAGCACAGCAGAGGCATAAGCGTAACGTCCCAAGGGAAATGATGTGAGTGTTGGAAACAAGCCTTCAACATCATTATCTTTACATTTTCAGAGTCACTACTTTACCTCACTTGTCCTTTCAGTCCAGCGTGTAATTATGTGTGATGCAATTTAGATGTATATTGAATTTTCACAAATATGGCATTATTACATTATAAAATATATCACTGGGGATATTACCCGGCATGATACAGATGTACGCATTAGTTTGTGCTACTTAGACTTATATAGTAGGGTGTATGAATTAGAGTAGATTTAAAGAAACATTAACTACTGTAATATCAATTTGTTGAGGTTTCCCGAAAGTAGGCACTGTGTGCTGTAGCTACGACAAGTAATTGGCTGATTTGCCAGCCTTGCAGTTTTATTTATGTATGACTTCATGTACCGATGCAGCGATATTCTGCACTTCTCATAAATCTGCCAATGGTCTCTGATTATAAATCCAGTGCCTTATCATTAAGACAACCCCCATTTCTTTGCAAATGATGTGATCCCACTTTTATTTGTGGTTTTATTACTTGTGCCTTAGATTAGAAGTCAAAATATTTATGATACCAAGTGTAACAACACCCCCCCACCCCCCCAATCGCAGATAGGGACCATGTTTGGGAAATCTACATGCATTACCAGGTGTGGTGCAATACCTGTCAGGCTCACACGAGGCCTGAGCCTCCGCTGATGGGAACCTGGGTTGTATCCTGAAACGTACTTACAGCGCCTCCACCTGTGCAGGATCCTAGAGTGTAGAATACCCCTGACACAGGACCCACGTACAATAACCACATACACCCGAGTATATATAAACAGTTTACTATATGCAGATAGAACAATATAACAGTACAGTAACATCAGTAGTGTCACCCTGTAACAATAGGCCTCACAGGACCATACCCCCACACCATGTACCCAAGAGAACCAACAGTCCCACCCAAGTGTGAGACAGCGCTGCCCACTAGATGAGGTGTATAGTTGGTGCTGTAACAGGGGATTTATTCCTGTTCAGGAAATGTGCCTCTAATCCAGCAGTGTGGTGGTTAACTGCTGGTAGTCAATTAACCAACACCACCTGGCTGATTAGGTTTCTTAGAAAAGCCTGCCTTTGAGACAGGAAGTGAGATTTTTCCTGAGTCTCACAAGTTGTGGGACTGACCATAGGAACAGACGTCCTGATCCTGCCAGAGAGTGCACGCTGCCAGCAAGACACAGGGGAAAGGACTTCTAAAACCTGGAGAACAAAGAAGCCTTCCCTTACAAGAAACAGATAAGACTTTACTTTCTAAGACTTTTTGGATATCTGCACATATCAAGATATATCTTTGGGGCTGGGAGAAATGCTAATCTAAAGGGAGTGGTTGACTGCATAGGTTTAACTAGAAATACTCCCAAGTGGAACAGAAGCTTTGTTTGACCCCTTATTTGCATACGTTTGGATGATTTTCTTGTATTAACGAAACAGGCGCAATAAAAGCCTTATTTAATTTCACCTTAAAACAGTCTTCATTGCATACCTCTGCACATGTCCTCCTACAGTGCACTTGGTGTATACCTGCCCGGGGGTCCTGCAGCCGGGTATAGCAGAACAACTGCGGGAGGATCCGTCTGCGTCCAATGCCGAGCTCTCAGCAATGGCGTCCTCCTCCAAATAGGATGCTCTCCCTCTGAGTGATTTCACCATACAGATAGTCTCTTATCTGTAGTGAGGTAGGTCTGGTCCCTGACCACACTAGTCAGGGTCGTGTAGCACTGCAGTTGTGTCCTTGAACTTAACACACTACTAAGGGGCAGGTTCCCTAAATGAAGGGGCCTTCCCTACAGAATCCACAATCTAATATGAGAGGGCCTAGCTGTGGCCTAGGGGGGTCTCTGGCCTAGTGCAGGGGCCACATGCTCCCTGCACATATACACCCTCCCCTGTCCGTTTCCCAGCTCCTACTGACTAGCATGGTGTGAGTGAGTCATATCCATATCCTGTGAGCAGGAGAATTTGTGACCCCTATTGGCTGTCTGATTGCATGTGATTGGGGTGAAAGGACAGTCCCCAGAGGCTTCTGGGTAATGTAGTCCCTTGTGGACCTCTTTAACATTGGGGCAACTGCGCAAGTCTGTAATGTGCTCTATCTGCACATGCGTGATCCAGTAATGCGCGACGCTCCTGCCAACTTCAATATGGCCGCCGCAACTCTGACACTATACTGCGCATGCGCGACTGCACTATGCATGCGCGGCCACATCGAACATGGCGGCGCCCTGTAACAGATGCCGCTGGGAGTCCCTGGCAATGCGATCGCCCCCGCAGCTGCCCTCCCTGTGTCGGAGGTAAGGGAGGGAGGAACGAAGGTCCGGGGAGTCAGAGGGGACCTGGCTACACAAGTATAAGATACCCACTTCAAAGACACAAAATCTTTAAATAATTCACAGTCACTATTATAAGTGATACCTCTACACCCTTGCAGCTGACATGACATAGACACATATTAGGGTTATGAGTAGAGATGGGCGAATCTTTTTGGCGAATTTGGATCCGCAGGGCATCAGCCGGTTCCTTTTGTCCGTGGATTTGAGCGGATCTTTCTCAAAAAAGGCGATTCACATTTTACAGATTTTTTTATGATCACGCCCTGGATTCTGGACGGATTGGTAGAATCCAATTCTTAAGAATCCACGGATTGTTGAATCTGCCGATTGGATTCTAAAAATCCGTCCACAGGCTGTATCCAACGGTGAATTTTTATGAATCCACGTGGATTGAAACCGCCCTTATCCCTTTGCGGATTTTACACGGTGAAACACATTTTGTGGGGGTAACATCAGCGAAAATCAGGGAAACGGATTTGCCCATCTCTAGTTATGAGTAGGAGCACATTTATGAGTTTTTATACAAATCAGGCAGGATAAGAAAAACAGATTCTATCACTGATCTACAGTAGGAAATGTAAGATATCCCCTCTTGTTTTAAGCATTAAATGGGGTAGGAATTATATTTGAATGGTGTCTTGTGTTAGTCATTTTTAAAAGCTTAATAGAATGGTCAAAGATAGTGACTCAGGACATTAATGTATCAGCTGATGGGAAAGGATGGTCACATGTGCAGGCTTTTTAAGAAGCAAATGCAATACCGATGACATCAGTAACCTACATACTTGGAAATCCCATTACAAAATTAAGCCTCTCACTGCTAGTTAAAGTCATCAGTGTGGTTAAATTGAATCTACTGTATATTCAGTATGGTTTCTGTGTAATAGGTAGTATTGACACTAAAAGCACTATTTATTATAATATAAAAATATCATGTTAACATCTTATTTCCCAATAGCCCGCAAAACATTAATATTACAGTAATGACAAGCTGTTATTTAGATATAAAAAGCATATATATTATTAGAAATACACAATTTTGTCAAGCTAAAAACCCAGCCCCACAATATTATATATTTAATTGTGCGATCTGGAGTACTACGGAGAAAGTGACCTCAAATATTCAAGAGTAGTCAAAGAAGTCCCAATGCACGTCCAGTATGGCAAATTATTGAGTTCATTTCTAATAAGTATGGGTGATTTAGTTAACCGTGCTGCCCAATATAGCTGAAGGTGTTACATTTCGTGCACTTGGAGTACCTACCCAGGTGCTCCTACACCCGAATATGGCAGGAAGATGATACAGATTCACTGATCCAGCGTTGTTGGTGTTGCCTCCGCCTATACTTTAGAGGGTATCCCGTGTGGATGGTTCCACCATGAAGAAAATCTCTGATAGATATAGTGTCTAATCCAGACCACCGAATCGCTAGTTCGCCGCCATGTCCTGACTGTGTCCCTCTCTCTAGTACTACAGGGGCCGTGTCCCTAACTGATGGGCCGGTCCCTGCAGCAACCACAAACTGAGGGGAGTCAGGGCCTAGCTGAGGCCTATGGGGGTCTCTGGCCTAGTATAGGGGACACAGACGCCCTGCACCTACACACCCTACCCCTTCCTCGTCCCAGCTCCGACTGGTGTGCTCCTCAGCACTAGAAAAGTATCTATGCCCTGGCAGAGGAATACTGATGCCTTATTGGCTGCGGGGTAGCATGTGAGCTGCTGCCCCAGGGTCTGCTGGGGCTTGTAGTCCCCATGGAGGACCTTCCTGCTCTGGCTGCCTTGCACACTAGCACTGCGCATGCACGGCATCTTGCGCATGCGCTATCCTGTTCAAGTAGGTGGCGCCCTGCAAGGGGAGCCACAGGTAGCCTCCTGCGACCGGGTCGCCTGACACAACCTCCCCACGCTCTCCCCCAGCCTCCGCTGCCAGACGCAGCTGCAGTCAGAGGTAGGGGGCAGACAGGGGACCAGGGGGAACCCAAGCTATATACAGTTTCTCTCTGTACTCCTTGTTCTTTCAGCTAATCTGGCTTCTTTATGATGCACAGTTCATCGTGCAGCTATCAGATGTACCATTCCTTTGCCCTCCTTTCTACAGTACGATTCAGTAGCGCCACATGACTTTGGGCCTAGAGATGTGCAAAGTTTTCTCCCACACTTTTGAACTTTGCCATATTCGTTAGTTTCAATGCAAATCGGTCGATTTTACCAGCAGTTCATTAAGTAAAAGTCTTCACCACCTGAAACATGAGTTTCGCTCATCTCCGGCAAAATATCCACAATTCAGGGTAAATTCCTCGCCGGCGAAATACAAAATTCTAAAGTCCGATCGACTTCTTCCATTTTGCCCGGAACACTTTCGAACTTTGACATTCGCAAACCAAAATTCAGCCAAGTTCACACATCTCTACCTGTGTCCAAAGCGCTCCACTTTCGAACCGTAGGAAGAATATTGTTATAATTAGCTACAGTAAAAGACACCGATATGCTCGGATAGTAGAATCGAAATTTCATTTCAGCTGTGACAGAACAGATATATCACAGCACCTTTTCAACCGAGCAAATTCCACTTCACAGACACAGACCCGGCAAGGTCACTCCTTGTATCCCTGACATGGCCCACAATGAAATGATCTATGCCCATTGCACAACGTTTCTTTTACATATTGCAGCACGGGGCTATGAACTGTACCCATAATGTGATCATATCTACACTCACTACTTATAAAAACGTGCATTGTGCAATCATAGTAAAAACCAAATAAAATCTTTATGTGGTAACTGAAAATTTGTCGACAATGGTAAATGAAAAAAAAAGTCACTCCTCCAACCGTACTTAGTAATAGGGGTATATAAACACATGCTGAGGGATGCTTTATACATAGCCCCTATAATATGTTTCAATTGGTATGCAATGCATATAAAAAAAGTAACCCTTTCATTGATTCCTTTAATGTTTTAGTGAGCAGTCTACAGTACAATTCCTCACCGAACACTGGTTGTTGACAAAATATGCCAAACACATTTTAAAGGAGGTATATCCTAACTAGAATTCATTCTGTATGGCCACAGTAATGTAGGTCAGAAATTTGAGTGAATCTGAAATATTATTTAATATGCGGCGAAGTACAGTAAGCGACCCTGTGCCGGGGGAGATTTCAGCTCCATGCATACTGACTACAGACCTCAGAGAGCTAAAAGTTTCAGAAAATGTTCATTGGATTATGGCTTTTCTCCAGTAGTGAATAACAGAGGCAACTGCAGCCCCAGGGAATACTCCTTATATTTCTCACTTCCCATCTACTTGTGACTGCAAATTTATATTGGTATCATTGTGTTGTACTAATGAATTGTTAAGCTAGTGATTCCCCCTCCTTGTTTAAAAAAAAAAAAACACAAGATCTCATTGGCTCTCGCACAGCACCTCTCGCTCGGAAAACAATATGGGGAATATGCAATAGGGTCACAGTCAACTTGTACTTGAAATGTTGAATTAAATTAACAGGGACATTTTTTGTTGCATTCTCTTAGTTTTCTTTCTCCTTCTTTTTTAAAGTGCGTTCTGATAAATGAAGAAATATTTGCAGATATCCCTTTTCAAGTGATATTTCATATGCTCAGGCATTCTTAAATTCTATTATAGCCTATGGGTGGGGTGCTGGAAGGGGGGTGAATGAAGGGGGTAAGTTCAGCCCCTAGGCAGCGAGGGTTAACTCCTTGTTTACCAAAGCACTTTGTAAGGCAATAAAAAGCTCATATTTTAGGTAATAACAATGCTGATAATGAATGACCATTTTATTATGTAGCGATAATCACAGGTGCCCTTGAGAAATGCTTAGGAAATGTTCAGCCTTCTGGTACATACCCAAGGAGGGGCAAGGTTATAAAGATTTAACACACTACTTCAAGCATTTAGAGATAATACTAGCATAACATGAACTTGTTGATAAAGAACAAAACTTCTCAATGTATTTAAACAGGTGTACTACAAACATTTACCTGTGACATTTATCACCAAGCATCACAATAGCATTCATGCAAAACGTAAGGGATAAAAGGCATACAAAATCATTAACGGGATTTAGCCATATGATACTGTAAACACATTTAATACTGTCAGAAATTGAAAAATATAACATAATTGTAATAACTAATCATGATGCTGAAACTATTCTAGCAAATTACATAGCATTAGCAGACTACAGGTAAGTGAAACAAAATGCATAAGAATTTAGAATTTGTGTGGGACACATAGAAACAGTAGAAGAATTATGAAGGTAACAATTATTCTATCAATGTGTACAGATTACTTCCCGTACAGTATCCTGCTCTTGCTTTGGGAAAACTGGCATACATGCATGTTCTGCTACTTCACTAGTCCCAAATGACAAATATATCCTTATATATATGTAGTTGTAACACATATTCCAACCCCGGTCTCCCAATCGCAGATAGGGTGCATATGTGGAAATATACCCGTGTTACCAGTGTGGTGCAATACCTGATAGGCTCACAGGAGGCCTGAACCTCGGCCACTGGGAGCCTGGGGTATTTCCTGGAACGTATGCTTACAGCGCCTCCATCTGTGCAGGGATTCCAGGCATATAGAATGACCCCTGACACAGGACCGCAAATAGGAAACACATACACTGAAGTGTGTATATATATGTATGTATGTATGTATGTATGTATGTATGTATGTATGTATGTATGTATATAAACTGTTTACTATATGCAGAATAATAACATCACATCACATCAGCAACACAGCCGTGTCACCCCTTAACCTGGCCTCACTGGGCCTCAAACCCACAGCATGTATCCAAGCGTTTCAAGAGTCCAGCAACCCACCCACTAGGCGTGATCAGCGCCTGAAAGGAACCGGTAGGATGGTTAAAGTTGGTGCACTTGGTGACTGTACCTGCCCGGGGCTCCTGCACCAGGGTACAGCAAACAACAGGAAAGGACCTGTCTGTGTCAAACGCTGAATCCACAGCAATGGCGTCCTCTTCCAATTCGGATAGTTTCACCAACACAGTCTCTATTTTGAATGAGGCAGGTCTGATCCCAGACCACACTTGTCAGGAGCTCGCAGCACTGCAGCTGTGTCCCTGAAATAAGCTAACTGCTAAAGGGAAAAGTCCCTAACTGCAGGGGGCCTTCCCTACAGCAACACAATCTAACAGTGAGTTGGGCCTAGCTGGGGCCTAGTGGGTAACCTGGCCTAGTGTAGGAGCCACTGACTCCCTACACCCACTACCTCCCCCTACCTTATCCCAGCTCCAACTAACTTGCATGGTCTCTGCCTGATGACTATATCCTTTCAGCCAGGGGAATCTGTAAGCCCTAGTGGCTGGAATGCAGCATGTGATCTGGGTGAAAGGGCAGTCCCCAGAGGCTGCTGGGAGTTGTAGTCCACTCAGGACCTCTTTATCATTGGGGCAGCGTGAGCTCTGTGCACTGCGCTTGTGCAACCCTATAATGGCCGCCGCTAGCCCTACCTGTGCTTGCGCTACTTCTTGGGGTCCCTGCACTATATGTAATGGCCAATGCGACTGCAAGCACGCACCGCGCAAATGCACACAAGATTACGGTGCCCTGTCACTGATGTTGTCGGGAGCCCCCGGCGACGCACTCGCCCCCACAGCATCCCCCACCGGAGCGAGGGTGAGTGACGGAGAAAGGGGAAACCAGGGAGCCAGAGGGAACGTGGCTACATAGCAAGTCCCCTTGGACAACTAATTGTTGTCCCCTTTAACGAATCATTGTCCATGGAGAAAGCTGATTACCATTGTTTATTCTCCAGCTGACTCACTCACCTGACTACTCCATATGTCACAAATTATCTTATTTGTGGACACTCTTTACTGCTGCACTCATGCTAAGTATTTCCTGCATCTTGCTTTGACTTTGTTGCTTATTACCTGTCAACAAGTTAACCTCTGTGTGTGCCAAATTATATTCATCTTTACTGCATATGTTTGCTGTTATGCACACACTGATTCAATACAGGGGTTGTTTGCTTCTACACTCTTATTACCCCTTGGTGCAGTTATTTTCATGTGCTAAGCACTCAGTACCACTACTTTTGTGTCTACATTATAGTTCAGTAGTATGCTCTCCCCCTAGACTAATTTAAATTCAGTAACAGGTTATTTCAGCTTGTTATGTTTGTCTTTAAGGAGTTTCAGTACTATCCTACAGCAGGTAGGACACCACCACTCCCTTTTAACCCATGTATGTTTATTTGTATTTGTGATTAATAAATTTTGTTACTTTTGTATGCTAGAGTGATATCAGGGGATTATCTTTTTTCTGTGTTGTTTTTTTTATATATATATATATATCCTATAAAAAGACCAAGTGCGCAATCACAATGAAACAAGATAATGTACCATTAAATGCTGCCACGATGTAGGAACTATACACAATACTGTAGTACTATATATGAAACAAAAAAGAGAAAAACACAGGCGCAAAATGATGGTATACAGCTAATATAAAATTGAATAGACTAGGGACACTGTAAGTAACCATAAATTGGAGTCTCTGAAAAGAAACAAGAAAAAAACCGAATATGGTGAAAGTATGTTTGTATTGTTAAACTGCGCAACAGTAGAGAGCTACTTACAAAGCAGGAGATAAATCAGGCATGTAGGATACATATAATACTCTCCTTCCAGCTGCTCGGTGGTCTGCCCTGGCTCCACGTGGGACGCTGCGTCTCCGCGCGCTGGTACGGGTGGAAGCTTAAAGAATATCTCTATACAGTGGTGACAGCCTTTATTCTAACTCGGCTAGCTCCGCGAATTTCAGATTATCCCTGTTATGTGCAGTTTTGTGTCGTATTCGCCCGGAGTGTATTGCGTTTTTTTCGCGCCCGTGATTTAAGCATTTTATTCTCGCTGTCTGCAATACTGCAATGCCGTGTAAAAACTCATGGGGGCGTTTGCGAGATGTTGTCTTTGAAGTCTAATACCTTCGCGGTTCAACCTACGTCAGTACACAGTCTGTGCGTGCGCGCGCAGTAATAGTAAAATTGCATATTTAATTTATTTTAAAGTACTGTACATGCATTTGCGTGCTGTGCTGCTGTACTGTACTGTACTGTCGCGGCCAAGTTTATTCTCACCTTTACCCGGTCTCGGCCGCGACAGATGCCGGGCGTGCGCCGAGGTGTCCCGTGCGCGCGCCGGAGCCTCGGAGGATCGGTCCTCTGATCGGTGCTTCCCCCTCCTCTCTCTGGGTCCGGCGGGTCTCCCGGAGCCCCCCACCGCCATCCCCCACATTAGGAGCAACCCAGGGCTCCCTCGGGGAGCCCTGGGCATGCGCCATGCGCGCACGCTCCCGATCGGTGACGCGCGGCACGCCGAGGGAATTTAATGCAAAAGCCGGGAAACCTCGCGGCTTGCGGCTCTAGCCGTATTAGAATAAACAGTGTCGCCACTGTATGTCTCATTTGGAACTTGTTGAAATGCATAGGCGTGTACAGTACTGTAGCAGTGTAAAGGGAACCCTCGCTACTGACATTGTTTGAGTAGCCCTTTTGGCAATCTTGTATCTCCTTTCACATGTCAGTGCTACACACTGTATCAAACATTTGGAAACCTTACACTGTATCATTCCGTATACTGTACTTGCCTGCCGTGTTAGAGGGTATAGAGCTACAGTAGCCTAGAATTTATTTGGGATACATATTCCCTTTTGGTCTACCCTTCTACCCTTCCTCCACCTTCTTTTAAATTCGCTGCTAACATAGGATTTGGGTTCCAGGTTTCTGCTCATTCTGACTTAGCCGCGCTGGTTTGAAACTGCTTTCTCCGCCATTACGGTCAATGATAGGACCTTCCTCGCAGGTGTGACCCTTTCTCGTCGCCATTACTGCACGGACCCTGTTGGGGTCAATTGAGAGGGTTCCTAACATCCTGGGGCAAAATGAATTTTATTTCTAGGTGCCCTAGAACAGAAGTTCCCATGCCAATTGGCCGTGAACTTGACCGAGGCCCTAAATAGTTCCCACGCCAATTGCGCGAATATAATTTAAAATAATCCGTTCTGTGGGTCTGAGCGGGTTTAAATTCGCCTGGTCCTCATGCGGAAGGACCCCTGCCATAGTGGCAAAATATCAGCCTTCCACGACCCCCAGAACCGGAGATACCAAAATACAGTTTAAAAGCACATTACCAAAGTGGCTTTTTTTCTGCCATGCAAGTCAATGGCAGAAACCTAAACTTTACCATTACCCTGACTCCGTTCTGTTGCTACGAGAGGTTCGCAATTTGCCATGCAATCCTGCCGCAACTAGGACTACATGGTGACCGAATCTGAGCCCTCTAGGTTGAACAGAACCGGAGTTGTGGGTTCCAGGTTTCTGCTCATTCTGACTTAGCCGGTTCAAAGCTTTCTCCGCCATTACGCTCAATGATAGGACCCTCCTCGCCGGCATGACCCTTTCTCGTCACCATTACTGGTCGGACCCTGTTGGGGTGAAGTGAGGGGGTTCCTAACATCTAGGGGCAAAATTTTATTTCTAGGTGCCCTAGAACAGAAGTTCCCACGCCAATTGCCCTAGTTCCCATGTCAATTGCCCTAGTTCCCACACCAATTGCGCGATCATTGCTCTTTTTTTACAATGTTGCCGAGCTTGCGGCTTTGCGGTCTGGCAGTAAAAAAACAGTGCAGCAAGCCTCGACATTCTAGAAACACTGTATTTTGTTATACAGTACTATCAAAGGAGCAAATGGAAACAATGCACAGTACAGTAAGACAAATCAACATGTTCTTTTATTGGTGCAGTCAGTTCAAAAACATTTATTTACAAATACAATGTTGAAGCATTTTAAGTAACATCTCCTTTATTAAAGAAACACAGTACTGTATACAGTACAGTACAGTGGGATGGTGCGCAAGACTGTCAGTCAGACCTGCACCCGTTCAGTCTTAGAGGGCAGCAAACAGGGCAGGTTTTCAGGGCAACCTTGAAAACCGTGCCTGTTTTCGGCCCCCAAGGACTGGAGTTGTGCATGTCCTGTGTAAAAAAACACACAACAACATCTCCTTTTTTAAGTACAGCAGGTACTGTAGGGCAAAACATGTACAGTACAATACAGTTCAGCACAACAGTATGGTCTCACTGAAAGTCCTCCACATTGTCCATCCATGGCCAATTCCTTGCATGGCGCAAAACGCCATTAATGCAGTCTCGAACGCCTTTCATTACTGGATCTGTAACTGGATAAAAGTGCCGCATTTCTTCCACAATGTTTTTCCTTAAATTGACAGGAAGCGCCTTTTTTACGCGATTCCCATCGTAGTTCACTTTGAAGGCCCACTCGCAGTACAACGCGTAGGGAACATGGTGCTTAAAAATTAACAAGGCATACTTGTGGGGTACACCAGCACTCTTCACCCTATACTTCTCCCTGAGCTTCGGTGGCAGATCGCACAGGGTGATGTCGGGCACCGTTTCGATGCGAGCGGGTGTAGGTCTTTTGGGAGTGGGTGTGCTTGAGGAGACGGGCGATGGTAGGTTGTCTGTGAGGAAGCTTTCCTCCGGTCGTGGTCGCCGTGTTGTCTCCTGGCGTGGTCTTGACGGGGTTGTCATGTCCTCCTCAACGGCATACATGTACACTACATCTTCTGGTGGAGGGGATGCGCTTGGTGATGGAAGGGTGTCGAAGGTCTCATTCATCAGATCCATGTCACCCCCCTGCTCCGGCATTGGGGAAACAGGGGCATTAGCTCCGAGCAAATAATGTATGCCCACTATGATAGCCTCTATCTTCTCCATCCATCGATCCATCCGTTGCTCCATTTGTAGCATCCGTTGCTCTATATTTAGCATTGTCTCCAGAAGCAGATCTATCTTTGCTAGCACAATAGAATTCCCGGGGAGATCCACACTTATCCCATTCAGCATCCGGTCTAACGAGCTGCTTCTTGTGCATGGCGTCTGGACATCTGGGGCGATGGGTGCAACAGAGGATGAGATGGGGTTCCATGGACAGAAGCGGCATCGAGGGAGAGTGGAGGAGGTGACCTGTGGATACCCGGTAGAGGAGAAGCGGCAGCGTCGTCGAAGAGGGATGGAGAAAGTGACCTTTGGATTTCCGGGCTAGAAGCAGAGTCGTCCAAGAGCAAAGGAGACAGTGACCCGTGGATTTCAGAGGCGGCAGCGTCATCAGATGGAACCGGAGAAGATGGGGGTGGAGAAGACGGGATGAATATTTCCGGGACAGCTACAGCAGAGTCGTCGAAGCATATGGGAGGAAGTGGTCTGCGGATTCGATGGGTTGGCTGCCAATCGTTTTGTGTCGAGAGTACATCACCGTATATCTTCTTCACATAATGAGGCTTACATCTAAGAAAACCCTTAACCTTTGGGGTCAGCAGAAGGTTTTCTTTATTGGCCTTAGCCTGTCGCTTTGCCCTTGGCGTGGAAATGGCAACCGCCTTTCGCTTTTTCAGCTTGACAGGCACGGCAGAGGCGAGAGGGTTCCTGCGTCCATAGAATCGGTGTTGCTCCATGGAAGCAAGTGGCACAATGCAGTATCTGGACAAGGGCAAGTTCAGATAAAGATCATCGAGTGGGAGGCTATGCAAAGTGTGTGACCTTTTATGCATGGCGACCAGGTACAGGTGTTGAAAGTGGGCGTACTCTAATTTGAGTCATTACCGTATAAATACACCATCTATTTTGTGTATTGACTGCACATAGAATACACATCGACTAAACATTGAATATACATTCTTGTGTTTGTATTTCTTTCTACTCGCATCAATGCCTGTTAAAAAGATTTCAAAGGATCTCAGCATGCGAATTAAGGAGATGTACACGAGCGGACACCGAATTGCTGCTATCCAGCGCTGGTTAGCTGCTTCTGACCTCATTGTGCCAGCAACCACCGTGTGCTATCATGCATACGGAAAAAAGAGAGACCGCAAAAGGGCACCAAGGGTAACTAACGCGTAAGTATTTTTATAAAACTTAACAACAAAAAAAATATAGAAAACTGTACGTACTGTACTGTTCATACAGTACAGTACATCTACAGTACAGTTCTGTATCTACTGTAATACTGTTGTTATTTCTGTTGATTTATATTACAACATAGTTTGTCTATTTATATTTATAGTACAGCAGTATACATTTTTTGTATATTTCTATTTATCTGACAACGGTATATATAGGATGTATATTTATATTTATATTACAACAGTATATTTATTTTGTCTATTTATATTTATAGTACAACAGTATACATTTTTTGTATATTTTTATTTATCTTACAACGCTAAATGTAGGATGTATATTTCTATTTATATTACAACAGTATATATATTTTGTATATTTATATTTATAGTACAACAGTATACAGTATAAATTTTGTCTATTTACAGTATATTTATAGTACAACAGTATACATTTTTTGTATATTTATATTTATCTGACAACGGTATATATAGGATGTATATTTATATTTATATTACAACAGTATATTTATTTTGTATATTTATATTTATAGTACAACAGTATATATATTTTGTCTATTTATATTTATTGTACAACAGTATACATTTTTTGTATATTTCTATTTATCTTACAACGGTATATATAGGATGTATATTTCTATTTATATTACAACAGTATATATATTTTGTATATTTATATTTATAGTACAACAGTATATGTTTTTTGTATATTTATATTTATAGTACAACAGTATACATTTTTTGTATATTTATATTTACTGTATATTACAACATTATATTTATATACATTTTATATTGCTGCATATTAATAAAACAATATATTTTCTTTACATTGTAGGGAGACAACTCTTCTGGTGGACAAAATAAGTGAGGAGAATGGTGAGAGGAGTGCATTAAGGGTTAAAAACACTCTGCAGGAAAAGCACAATCTGACTGTATCCGAGACCAGCATAAAGAAGATTAGATGCAGCATTGGATGGAAATACGGACGTGTGAGGTTAGTACTGGATAGTACAGGAGGTAAAAGTGTTGTTTAGCAAACCGTACTGTACTGTGCCGCTAAAAATGTGTATTCCTTGTCACTACAGAGCGTACCCCATGATACGGGACGCAAACAAAATCAAAAGAGTGGTCCAGGCCCAGGCATGGATCGACAGTGGGGAGACTTTCCAGGATTGCATCTTCACTGATGAGTCTACTGTTTCGCTGGAGAGATTTGCAAGATTTGCGTTCCACAAAAAAGGCCGCATATCTTTGAAGCCGCGGCCAAAACACCCTGTGAAGCTATGTGTCTGGGATGCCATCTCTAGGCGTAGACAGGGATGCATTGTCATCTTTGAAGGTAAAATTTATCAAATATAATGTCGCCTAATGCACTGTACTTTACTAGTGTTGCCTTACCGCATGCACTGTACTGTACTATTGTGCAGTTTTTTGAGCACTTTTCTTTTCTTGCTATAGGAATCATGAATAAAGCTTTCTTCTAAGACAACATTGTGCCCGAGATAGTGCAATACATCACACGCGAGTTCCCCAATGGTCACCGCTTCTACCAGGACAACGATCCCAAGCACACTGCGTCAACGGCGCATATCCTTGAGCGCGGCATCAACTGGGTAAAGACTTCAGCGGAGTAAGTGCAGTAGACCGTGTCCCATTTTTGTTCCCCACTGTTTTTAGCTCTTAAACCAATTGTCCTTTCTTTCCAATTACAGATCGCCAGACTTCAATCCGATCGAAATGGTCTGGCATCAGCTGAAGGACCATATCCGGAAAATGGTGAAACCCTCCAAAAAGGACGAGTTGTTGAATGGCATAATGAGTTTTTTGAACGATGTACTCACCGTGGAACGCTGCAATAAATATATAGACCATATTGCCACTGTGTTGCCCATTGTCATCGCGCGTAATGGGCATGCATCAGGAAAGTAGTACTGTGCTGTAGTATTGTAAGTACAGTATGATACAGGTAATTATGGCACAGATTTTTTCTTTCCAGATAGTAAGAGTATACAGTAGTTAGTTTTTTCATTACAGAGAGAGCAGCACCAGCCATCAGGTTACAGCACAGTACATCGAATTTAACAGTAGTCAGAGTATACAGTAGTTCCAGTACAGTATACAGTAGACTAGTTTGGCAGTACTACAGTAACTGCCTACTAACTGCTCCATTTTTTTCTTTCCAGAGAAAGCTGCACCAGCCACCTACAGTAGTTCTACACATCACACAATGCCATAATACAGTACAGTATGCATAAATGCTTCCTTTAGCTTCAGGAAATGCAGATTTCCCCCTCCAACCAATAGCATGCACTTTCCATAAACAAATGCAACTATATATTGAGTTATTTTTGACCTCTGTTATAATCACAATACTGTAGTAACTGCACTAATTTTTTGTTTTCTTGTCGTTTCAGGAAAAAGGGTGGCCTAGGGGGAGGTGGGGGTGTTGTGTCCCGTCTAATCTGCTTGTACAGTCAAATGTACAGTATATAATCAGCAGTAATGATGTACACAAAACCTCTCCTCTCTCAATGAACTTCTGTACTGCAGACAGAATGAGGAAAAGATAAAGACGGAAAAAATAATATTACTATAGAGTATATAGTATATATATTATACAGTACATTACAGTTCTGTATATATTATTAAATAATAATGCTGCCAAAAGAACTTAATAAAGACTGCATAATGTATTATTCCTGATTATTTTTATATTTGTATTTTTTGGTTCCTGATAAAATAAAATAAATATTTATTCACTTTCCTGCGAATCATAATCATTGACAACCACCCCTACAGTGCACCAATGAATAAGAATGTTTTGTAAATGTTTCTCCGATTTCAATCTGCCAGAAGAATTTAATAAAGGCTGCAGTATGTATTATTCATGATTATTTTTATCTTTGTATTTTTTTTCCCCTGATGAAATATCAGTTTACTCTCAATTCTCACAGTGCTGTGCACATCAGATTTACATTTCAAATTCGAGAGGAGATTTTCCAAAGCGTTACCGTTAACAAAGCAAGCCTCTAAGGGTTGTGGGGGAGGAGGGATGGTGTGATTAAACGCAGGCGCACTGAGTCTTTGTAGCTCAGCTGTGGGCGGATTAAGAACACAATGGCAATATGCAGAAGATTAACGACCTAGTGGAGAGAGGGGGTTGGTAGGATAGGGTGACTCAGAAGATTGACGCTTGGCTAGGGAGGGATTTAAAACACAATGACTAAAGTACTGTAACTGCAGAAAATTAATGACTCTGGAGGTGTGTGGCTGAAATAGTTAACAGCACTGTAATTTCAAAAGGCAGTTCATCATAATAATTTGATGAATAAACCCCCAAATACAACACATAAAAAGCAAGTCACTTTAACTCCCTGTGCCCCAGGCACCAAAAACAAACAGTAGATTTTCTATATATACAGTATATATACTGTATATTATTAATTAATATTCATACAGTATAAACGTCCATTTTTCATATATCTCCATGTTTTACAAATGCTTTGTAAATGTTTCTCCGATTTCAATCTGCCAGAAGAATTTAATAAAGGCTGCAGTATGTATTATTCATGATTATTTTTATCTTTGTATATTTTTTTTTCCCTGATGAAATATTAGTTTACTCTCAATTCTCACAGTGCTGTGCACATCAGATTTACATTTCAAATTCGAGAGGGGATTTTCCAAAGCGTTACCATTAACAAAGCAAGCCTCTAAGGGTTGTGGGGGAGGGGATGGTGTGATTAGACGCAGGCGCAATGAGTATTTGTAGCTCGGCTGTGGGCGGATTAAGAACACAATGGCAATATGCAGAAGATTAACGACCCAGTGGAGAGAGGGGGTTGGTAGGATAGGGTGACTCAGCCGATTGACGCTTGGCTAGGGACGGATTAAAAACACAATGACAACGGTAACTGCAGAAAACGAGCAAAGCATTGTTGTGTATTTTTTTACAAAGGACATGCACGACTCCAGTCCCTGAGGGCCACAAACAGGCACGGTTTTCAAGAATGCCCCTAGATGTTAGGAACCCCCTCACTTCACCCCAACAGGGTCCGACCGGTAATGGCGGCGAGAAAGGGTCACGCCGGCGAGGAGGGTCCTATCATTGAGCGTAATGGCAGAGAAAGCTTTGAACCGGCTAAGTCAGAATGAGCAGAAACCTGGAACCCACAACTCCGGTTCTGTTCAACCTAGAGGGCTCAGATTCAGTCACCATGTAGTCCTAGTTGCGGCAGGATTGCATGGCAAATTGTGACCCTCTCGTGGCAGCAGAACGGAGTCAGGGTAATGGTAAAGGTTAGGTTTCTGCCATTGACTTGCATGGCAGAAAAAAAGCCACTTTGGTAATGTGCTTTTAAACTGTATTTTGGTATCTCCGGTTCCGGGGGTCATGGAAAGCTGATATTTTGCCACTATGGCAAGGGTCCTTCCGCATGAGGACCAGGCGAATTTCAACCCGCTCAGACCCACAGAACGGATTATTTTAAATTATATTTATATATTTATATATTTATATTTTAAAGATATTAAAGAATGTACTGTATTGTATTTAAAACATGTGACTGTAAACCATACTGACTGACAAATGTTTTCACACCCTGATGAAATATCAGTTTACTCTCAATTCTCACAGTGCTGTGCACATCAGATTTACATTTCAAATTCGAGAGGGGATTTTCCAAAGCGTTACCGTTAACAAAGCAAGCCTCTAAGGGTTGTGGTGGGGGGGATGGTGTGATTAGACGCAGGTGCACTGAGTCTTTGTAGCTAGGCTGTGGGCGGATTAAGAACACAATGGCAATATGCAGAAGATTAATGACCCAGTGGAGAGAGGGGGTTGGTAGGATAGGGTGACTCAGCCGATTGACACTTGGCTAGGGAGGGATTTAAAATACAATGACAACAGTAACTGCAGAAAATGAGCAAAGCGTTGTTGTCGTTGTTGTGTGTTTTTTTACACAGGACATGCACGACTCAGTCCCTGAGGGCCGCAAACAGGCACGGTTTTCAAGGTTGCCCTAAAAACCTGCCCTGTTTGCTGCCCCCTAGGACTGGATTGGTGCAATCTCAACCTGCTCAGACCCACAGAACGGATTATTTTAAATTATATTTATATATTTATATTTTAAAGATATTAAAGAATGTACTGTATTGTATTTAAAACATGTGACTAAACCATACTGACTGACAAATGTTTTCACACATGTACTGTACTGTAGCAGTACACCATACACCTGTTGATTGTTTGAATTGCTGTGCACTTTAAATGTTTCAACATTGTACAGCATTTGTAAATAAATGTTTTTGTACTGACTCCACCAATAAAAGGACATGTTGATTTGTCTCACATTGTTTCCATTTGCTCCTTTGATAGTGTAACAAATGTTGAGGCTTACTGCACTGTTTTTTTACTGCCTGACCGCAAAGCCGCAAGATCGGCAACATTGTAAAAAAAGAGCAATGATCGCACAATTGGCGTGGGAACTAGGGCAATTGGCGTGGGAACTAGGGCAATTGGCGTGGAAACTTCTGTTCTAGGGCACCTAGAAATAAAATTCATTTTGCCCCTAGATGTTAGGAACCCCCTCACTTCACCCCAACAGGGTCCGACCAGTAATGGCGGTGAGAAAGGGTCACGCCGGCGAGGCGGGTCCTATCATTGAGCGTAATGGCGGAGAAAGTTTGAACCGGCTAAGTCAGAATGAGCAGAAACCTGGAACCCACAACTCCGGTTCTGTTCAACCTAGAGGGCTCAGATTCGGTCACCATGTAGTCCTAGTTGTGGCAGGATTGCATGGCAAATTGTGACCCTCTCGTGGCAGCAGAACGGAGTCAGGGTAATGGTAAAGTTTAGGTTTCTGCCATTGACTTGCATGGCAGAAAAAAAGCCACTTTGGTAATGTGCTTTTAAACTGTATTTTGGTATCTCCGGTTCCGGGGGTCGTGGAAGGCTGATATTTTGCCACTATGGCAAGGGTCCTTCCGCATGAGGACCAGGCGAATTTCAACCCGCTCAGACCCACAGAACGGATTATTTTAAATTATATTCGCGCAATTGGCGTGGGAACTACTTAGGGCCTCGGTCAAGTTCACGGCCAATTGGCGTGGGAACTTCTGTTCTAGGGCACCGAGAAAGAAAATTAATTTTGCCCATAGATGTTAGGCACTGTATACCACTGTATACTGTAGATGACACATAATGTAAATGATACTTCACAGTACATGTAGAATAAATGCATAGTTTTATTTTTTCGGGTTTATTACACAGTATACTGTACGGCCGGAAAAAATCAGCATACAGTACAATATTATCCATCGAAATCCCCCCATTAGCCGTTTTCTTTTCTGAGGAAAAACAAAAAGAAAAGTTTTAATGTACAGTAATGGTCAGCCCACTAAAGAAGTACCCAGCCAGCCCCACCAATAATTATCTCCTGTTCATATACGCATGCGCCTAGAGTGCCACCAATAGTTCAGTATGTACAGTACAGTATTGTAGAAGCCGCTCAGCCAATGATATTGCTTACAGGAGAATCGCTTGACTTTTGAATCGCACCGATATTTATACAGTATTGTCAAAATAAAAAAACCACAGAAAATAATACGGCAACAATACAATACTCACCATTGAATTTCCCATTCAGCTGGCGCCGGCGCCGGTCCAATGCCAGTCCAGCTTTCTTGATCATCCATGTCGATAGTTTGCAGCGGGACTAGTCCACCTGTAGTCAGCTGGTGAGGCTGGAAATTGCTTAGGTACATGCAAGCTTCATCAAAACTGCACGCGAAATCTAGCTCAGCCTCATGCCCAGGCTCAGGGTTGTCACTGACGGTGGGACCGTTATTGGAAGCAGGTGCTGGTGCTGGTGCATTGCTTGGCTGCGACTGTCGCTTCTTAGTTGGTTTTAACACGACCCTTCGCCTTTTGCCGCCTTCATGATCATAGATACCGGAAAAATCTGGTGATACACACCATTACCCTCCAACAAATTGTAACTCAATACGATAAAAACAGGGATCGCTACATAACCTTTTCCTTACTGCATGCTTCCACGTATGAGGAGTTGGAGAAAATTTGTAAAAGTCATAGTTATCGATAAAATACTGATAAATTTGAGCAACTGTTGCCATCTTATCATCTGTTGCATTAATCGCGGCACATATCAAATATGCGTAACTTCTGTCGGGTTTTTGGAAAGCGGGCTGCACTTGAACACTCATGGCGGGCGGGTCTCTGGAGAATACTGTAACTGAAACTGGTCTTTGTCTTTCTTTAATATAAAAAGCCTAAATTGATACATTTTTGCAACCTCTTCCTTCAGTCTCAAGGCCAAGGCCAAGTTACAATGGCACACTGTGGTACAGTATCTTTTTTAAACGAAACACCTGCAAGCCGACAGATTACTGATTCGGCGCATTACAATTCATGAATATCTGCCATCTGGCGGACACGCGAAGCATTGCAGCCTATTAAAATCCGAACCATTATCAATAAACGCATCAACCGCGTATCAGCCGGGCACATTCCAGGAACAAGCCAGGTAAAACCCGGTGATTTGTTAGAATAAAAGCTGCCGCAGCAGTAGCTTTCCCTACTCTCTGGATTACCAGTATTTATATACACAAAGGACATTGTGTTGGTAATATTCTCTGCGTCCCCGCTTTGACGGACTTCTACAATGTGACGTCTCGCGATCTCGCGAGACTGAGGGCTAGCAGGGAAAAACCTGCAGGCAGCTGTGGACAGACCCGTACCAGCGCGCAGAGACTCAGCGTCCCACGTGGAGCCAGGGCAGAACGCTGAACCAGGATCCTCCTGGGCTGGAGGCGCTGCCCTGATTGAAGAACCATCACTGAGAGCCTGTCCAGATGCCTCCCTATACCATCGCGGAGTTCTCAGGCCTTCTGTTCTACCAAACAGGTATGCACAAGCACCAGAATACACAAGTAGTGCTATGATCTCAATTAGGGTAGGGGAAAAGGTGCTACATTTGAAGGCGCTGCTGCGATAATATCAGGACAGGCTTTTGCAGTAACAAATGAGGTACTCTCCTAGTAGGTTACACCAGAGAGTCCATGGGTGTAGTGTCCATAGGGGACCCTATGGTATCTGAAGGACCGTGCTCCCACCAAGATTGAGCTACAGCATGGACCCCTCCTCTCCAAGCTACATGCACGTGTAGTGTGTTGCCCAGAGGCTGCACCGAAGGGAGCTATGGCCTGCGCCATGCAGAGTTATCCTCTGAATTAAGTTCTGGGTAAGTGGGCAGGCATCCAAGGAGGGGCACTTGACCTTCAGGTAGCGGATGACCTCTGTTTGAAGAGCCACAGCTATACTATGGCAGTCCCCCGTTGGAGGCTGCTGTGTGGCAATATCAATACTAAGAAGTGGTGCGAGTGGTATCCCACAGGCTTCACCAAAGGGAAGCTGCGGCCTGCACCGTGCTGTTTATCCACCCGAGGAAACTACGTCCTGCACTGTGCTATATATTTCTAAGAAGAAGTGTGGTGTAGTGTCTCAAGGGCTCCACCCGATGAAGCTACGGCCTACACCGTGCTATTCTGTCTTCTGTATTCTGTGAGCGGGCGGGTATCCGAGGAGGGGCGCTTGATCCACAGGCAGGCTAGACCTCAGTTTGAGTAGCTGCAGCCATACTTAAGTGGTTCCCGCCAAGGGAGCCTCACCCTGTGCTTTCTATTGTAAAATGGCGGTTCCCACCGAAAACGAGTGACCACATGTCAACTTGTACAAAGTTGCAAGACTCTCTGTAAATCTCTGGGCTTGGCGCGAAGCCTAGCCGCACCCTCCTGGCAGAATTATCTGGGTTTGGCACGAAAGCCAAGCTGCACCCAGTTCTCTACAGCCGTACCACTGTATTACCAGAAGGAGGAGCCGAGGGCGTGTGAACCGCCTGCCGAACATGGATGTGGGGACATAGCCACAGTCACACAAGGTAGTATTGCTGAACTGACACATGCCTTCTATTACTTCCCTACGATGGGGAGAACTCGCTCCGTTTTGCCTGCCGTTGTGCGAACGGGTGGGACCTGCACTGGGATCCGCTTTCCGGTGCTCTGAATGCCATGCACCATACCTCCGCCTCCATGGCCCTGGAACGGAGACATCCAAGACCCTGCTGCACACTGGGGAACTTCCTGATATCAACGGGTTTCTCCAAGGATTGATGGATATGGCAGGGCAGTCATTTGAGACCCATCAGCCCGATTTTTGGACACTGCTTCGGCACCTGGTTAGTTCCAAAATCCTGCATGGGAACCGCAGTTCACAATGTATGGACTCTGGAGCGGGCTCGCTGGGAGCCATGGGAACTGACACCACTGGTCTCTCCAGCCCTGCGGAAGAAATCTTACTGGCAGACGTATCTGAGTCCACACCGGCCGGTATGCGACAGCATGAGTCCCTTTCTGTTCTCCAGTCAGTTCCCGCTACGATATGCGCCTTAGAGGAGGTGAGCTGGTGTCTGGAAAGGCATGGCAAGCGAGGTCCCCCATGCCTTGGTGCCCCACTCCCCACAGGAGGAACTATCCACCGCTGGATCTGCAAGCTTCCTGCAGGACAGCAAGGGTGCATCCATCGATGAGGTGTCAGACGAGGCCTCCAATGCTCCCGAGGTAATCACTCCTTCATCCATCTTGAGCCCCAATTTCTACCAGGGGGTGTTAATCTGGGATGCCGATCATCGCTGGACCGATGTCCCTAGAGGAATATCCCAGCTCTGGTTGCAGTGTAAAGCCATCTGCGAGTCCAGAGATCAAGCCATGGCCTATGTGGCTGCTGCCTACACCGAGTACCCAGGCGAGGTGATCAGTGTGGAGGGATCTCCGCTAGTGGTACCGGCCAGTACTACTTCTTTTTTGGATCCTGTATCTGCCTCTGCTGCGTTGGTGAGTACCTCTACAGAGAAATTTTTTTTTGCAGCAATGCAGGGCGTGGAAGATGGGGCAGGACAAGCAAAGTAGCCTCTGCCATTCGGGGCATGGGAGGCCTTGCTAAGCCTCTGGCTGCAGCTAAGCCTCCCAGGCGCGGACAGTTGCAGGCCATAATACGGACGACCACTCCAGTTGCTGCCCAAGTTGTGGTACGGAACTCTAAATACCCCACGGAACGAGAATTTGAAGTGCTGGACTCACCCCGTTCTGCCTCATTACCCCGTTCTGACCATTCCCGCAGCCCTGATCTTAGTGCCCATGTAGCTGACTGTGACAAACGATACAGGCCCCGGTCCCTTCGACAGGGGTTCCCAGTACTAACCATGTCCACTTCCCCACTTGTGATGGCTTAAGTGTCTGCAGGGCGGAACCCCTGCTGTGGTGGGATCCATTATATAGGGGTTATGTGCTGCATATAAAACGGCCTGGTTCGCTGGAAAGGGGTTCCCAAACAGATCATTGATGGGAGGAAGATCATTTCTCTGCTGAGAAGGAGGCACAAATTATGCAATAGCGTTGCGCATAACTGTAGGCAGGCATTTTCTATCCACCCGGGGGAGAGGAACCAGTTAGTGAGCTTCTATGGGAGGGACCCATCTACTGGATATTGCCGGTCCAGCCTACGGGCATAATTTGACCAAGAGTAGTCGCGCTGATAGGGTATTGGTTCAAAAGTTTAGACTGGAAGGGTATGATTATCCCTACCTTCCGAATCCTTAATGCCATCAGCCTAAATTTACTGGGATGAGTGGGTGCGCGCAGCCATATTAGATTATATGAATGTGCGGACCAGCAGCAGTATGCACAACAGGGAAGACAGAGCCTGCTATATAATGAAAGTGTGGCAGGTAGTCCGCAACGTAAACTTAGATAGAGTGGAGTATATTGGGGAGTCTGTGCGCAAGCGCGAGGTCGTGAGGGATTTCAAAAACCAGAGGGAGGGTGTAGCCAAGTCCCCTTGGACTACTAATTCTCTGGCCCCTCTAGCACTGTAATTCCCTGTAAAGAGTGGACAGTGTTGGGAGCAAATCCTGCAGTGCCTGGTTGTTTTGTTATATATGTGTAACACGAGTTACCCCCCCCCCCCAACCTTACTTAGAGGCCAGTGTATGGGAAAGGAGCGCATTACCTCGCTGTTTAGTGCTTCACCTGTAGGTTCGCAGGAGTTCTGAGTGGTTTGCTTGATGTTATGAGACTGGACAGGACTGGCTCTTACAGGATTTTGATTCATCTTGGTGTTATCCGCGCCACCAGTAGCAATGGCTCCCACAGTGTAGGCATCAGCACCCATCACTACACACATACCTTCTCTCAGCTCAGGAACTGACACCTTAGGCTGAGGTATAATTGCAGGATCTTTATTCAGCATCAATCAGCTTAGCAACATACTCTTCTGCATATGCCCCAGGACTTCTGGACGGTGCTTTACTTCCACTGCTCCAGGTGGTCTTGACTAGCCAGCCAAGTGAACAAGCTTACCCCGCAATGGGGGAAGACTCACAGTTCCCACCATCATCTCACCCTAATTCACCCTAGCAAGGGATCAGGGAGGGACGCACTCCACCACCTCACACCCTGAGTTGCAGAGAGGATCTCCTTCTACCTCCTCACTCCATGAGGAGCAGAGAGGAACTCTTTCTACCTCCTCACTCCATGAGGAGCAGAGAGGAACTCTTTCTACCTCCTCACTCCATGGAGAGCTGAGAGAAACTCTTTCTACCTCCTCACTCCATGAGGAGCTGGGAGGAACTGCTCACTAACTTTAGCCTACTCCCCTTAGAAACTTCTGGAAGGGGCAGGCTCATGGACTGTACCCACCTGCAAGGGGCTGTACACAGGTCATGAGTCACCACAGACCTTCCTTCACTTGCTGGGGAAGCAGGAAGGGGGGTCAAGGGCCCACAGATTAACCTGCTAATGCCTGGATCTTAACAGGGCTTACATAGCAGATACACTATGTGGGGAGAAACAAGTACGGCTGGCTATACCCTGTTACATATGTGTTACCTAATAAAGTACAGGAGTAGCCTGGTATTATAAGGGGGGCTATGACTGATAGGAGGCCGGCTTACAAGCCACTCCCCTGGGATGGAGGGGGTTTCACTCTAGAGGTTAGAATAAGGGTTCTGAGAGTTAGTTCTGCACTGCCCTCCCTGCTATGAGGACACAGCAGTAAGTCTCTCCTGGACAGGAGAGTGCTCAGGCCTTGCCCTGTTAGGGAGTATGGTATGTTGAGGAGGGGTGCTCAGGGCCTCAAGCCCAGGGTTCTGCCTTCAGGGAATGGAACATATAATGATGTACTGAACCTAATAAACTCCAGTTATACCCTCTCTGGTGTGATGTCTGGAGTGTGAACACTAAGAAGAGTTGCCTATGAGGTTCATCCTGGCTGCACTAAGATCCTCCTGGGCTGGAGGTGCTGTGTTGCGTGGAGAGATACGTATCTGCAAAACTGAACACTCCTGAGATAACTGGCACATAGGCAAATTGTATTCATTTGAATATACTTTGTATACCCCAATTAGCATATTTCTCAGTTACCTCAATGGAAATTTTTAGCCAATGTTTGGTGCAAAGTGAACAAAATCTTGGTTGGCAAGAAAAAAGGTAAGATTTTCTATAAACAACTTAGCAATTTAATTGGGTTCCTTAGAAAATTAACCTCTCCCCAATGTCAATGTTTTCACGAATTTTCATCTTGTGTAAATATTTGTGTGTTTATTTTCTTCATGTCAATTTAATTGAAATTTTATCTTTTAACAAAATATGCAGCCACATAAATCAACATAAGGAAAAGACTTGGGGTGAGCAATCTGCATGTATATACAACAGCTTATCAGAAGAGGGATTAGGTAAAAATGGTAAAAACACTTCAAAGTACTCAGTTACTTATAAAGACAGCAAGTCAAAATATTTAAAAAAAAAAAAGATTTATACTTGTTTGAATTTAAACATGATGTCCATCACCTGAATTTACCCCACTGAACATGCTACTGCCATTTGTTCACTTTGGTCATAGGAAGGACTGCCTCTTTAAGCAGAGAAATTGCTTATTGAATACAAATTATGTCTCACAACACGTATAAATAAAACTGGCACGTACATATTCATATCGTGCAGCTGTATGCACAGCAGCATGGGGAACAATGACGAGGATCTAAAGGTTTAATTAGGTATCCCATGTTGCACTGTAATTTACTTAATCAGGCTTTAATACATTTTTAATGCAGTAATATTGGACTTGCAATTACATTATGCCGTGAAGGACTGGAAATAAAATCCCGACCCCCAATTTAGGAACAGTGTTGTGCATACACACATTAAGGAAAGATTTTAGCAGTGAATCTTTAAAATGTGTTGTAATGCTCAGTAGTGGCTGTGTCAATAAATGGCAACTAAAAACAGAAGGGACCCTGGTGACAATCCTTCAATTACTAGTCAGTCACAATCCTAAACTGCTGTCCTTAATGGTGGAATAATGAGTCAACAAAAGACTGTGACAAAATACATAGTTAAATACTTCAATGTTAGTATTCTCATGAGTAAAATTCATTAAGTTAAACCCATTTGGCCAAAGCGTTGTAAGCCTGCAGCCCCTTCACAGCATGGCCAGTAAGCAGGTCCTAACACTACCTGTGAAAATTCTCAGTTACCTCTGCTGGAGGGAGAATGGCCTCAGTGACCTGTCCTGCACAGGGACATGGACATATCTGCTACGTAAAAAGTAGGTTGGGGTGGGTGAAATAATGAGTCCAACCAAGAACTTCAGCAGGTCTTTCAGCAAGAGGAAAAATCAAAAGAACAAGACAGTTTTGTGCCTAACCATGACTGACACTGCATCTTGATGAAGTGTATTTACCCAATCTGGACTTACATTTGCACTGTGAATATAATATTAAAATCTAATTAAAGGAATAAGAATGATCCAGGTAGTTTTTTTATATTATAATCATTCTGGTAATAGCACTGTATATGGGAATTCATTTTCATCTAAATTCAGACATCATAATAATAATAATAATAATAATAATAATAATAATAATAATAATAATAATGAAGTCCATTTATATCTGTCCTTTAATGGAAATTTTTTTAAGGCAGTGGTGTTCCACATTTTTGGGATTAAGGAAACCTATAATTATATTGTGAAATTCTGGGAACCCTCTCCCCTCCCTCTGTCCCTCGCCCCCGCTCTCACTCTTCCCCCTCTCTCTCCTTCGCCTCTCCCCCTCTCTCTTCTCCCTCTCCCTCACATGCCCTTCTCTCTTCCCCCACCCCCTCAAACCTCCTCTCTCTTCCTCCCCCTCCCACTCACACCCCCATCTACCTTGCCCTCTCACTCACAACCCCCTCTACCTTCCCCCTCTCTGTCACACCCGCTCTCTCTTTCCCATCTCTATCACTCTCCCTCTCTTCCTCTCTAACTCTGGGCAATGCGGCGCACAGCGTTCAAAGAATAAAAAAATTAATTTTACCGCTCAACGGCCGGGTCGAGTGCGCGGTTAACCCAATGAGGGAGAACCGCTCAAGTGACGTCACGGGAACGCCTCCCGGCACTCATTTTGCACACCCCCCCATCGTGCAATCCAACAGGCCATGTAAATGCTCCAGCAACAAGCGTGCATGGCGCCACGCGCTCGTGGGCGCAAAGGCACCATGGACGCAGCCTTAGGTTAACATGACTCGTGTTACGCATGTCTTACCTAAAGGTGGTGTATCTGCTCTCCAGACACTGAAATGAGAGAGGGAGAGAAAGCTTAGTGGATCCTCCACCCAGCCATGCTTCTACTTATATTCAAAACACATCTGAAAAACTCATCATCTTAATGAAGCAATCCAATACAGTAACTTCAAAACACAACGACTCTACTCTCTTGTGATGAAACGACAGTATACTGTATGCCTGCGTAGCCCTTCTCTATGAAGCAGTGCCTCGACAGCTACTCCTACTGTGTCCCAACATACCACTGAATATAAGGCTCAGCATGAGCGCAGTGATTCCACTTATCACTGTTTTGTTTTTTTATTTCTTGCATTAACTCAAGTTTTGTTTCATATTACCCTGTATTATTTATCATCTATAGTATGTACGGTGCAACGTACAGGGTTAGTGCTATACAACAATTAATACAAATACGTGCAGTCATTTTTCTTTTCTGTCTCGGCGAAAAACTTTTCCTGCCAAGAACCCATATCTGTCAATGTATTTGAGGAATCAAGATGCTCCAGTTTTAATTTACAAAGATCGGTATGAATCGGTAAAATGCAACCACACAATTATCACCAGATCTGTGCTGTAAATGGTTCTCATGTTTGCCATAGAATCACCTACAAAACAACACAACTAATATCAGCTGATAATTTTAAATAAATCTAATTACATAACACTACACTATAGAGAGATGAATGTATATTAATGTATAATAAAGACGCATTGCCCACTTTCTCAAATGTATTACATTCCCCCCGCTCACACATTATTGCCAATTGCATTGACAGTGCAGACAGTGCATATTTAAAGACAATATTTGTCAGAGTGCCTTTGCAGTCTCTGAAAGCTTTTAAAAACCAATGTTACGTTAAATCGACTTATCTTTGTCAATATAAAGGTATTTCCTGTGTATAGCTCTAAACTTCCAGTTAAGAATAGTGATTCGAAAAAATACAAGAATTGCATAGCAAGCAACATTAAAACAGAATAACAATAATACAATAGAAAAGTGAAGTGATTCAGTGTGGCAAAAGCTGTTCCTTAACACAGGGGTATATTTCCTGTATTATTATTATTATTTTAATGTCGGGGAAAATTATTCTATCCTCATTTAGTATTTATTGTATCAATATCACTATGTTTTTATAACACTTTAAAACTGCGAGAGAATTTTTTTTTTCCTACTGTGGCCCTTTTTACTTTAGAAACACGTTTTTTTTTTTGCGCTGTTTAAAATCATGTACTAAAATGTGGATATATTTATTTTAGCCAGTATTTTAAAATACAGAAAACATACCCTAATTGTAAGGAGCAGCTTATTTTATGTAATTTTATATTTTATGTTGTTACTCTGTTTTTATGTTGCTTGGTAAAGAGTGAAATATTAAAACAGCGGGATAACAGAATCATTGCCCTGCGGAGCCTACAGTCCAGTGCTGTGTTGGGAGACACTAGGACAGGAGTGGCCATCTCCAGTTCTCAATGGTCACCAACGGGTCAGGTTTTAAGGATATCCCTGCTTCAGCACAGCAGTCAACGACCGAGTCACTGATTGAGCCACCTATGCAGAAGCAGGGACTGATTGAGCCACCTGTGCTGAAGCAGGGTTATCCTTAAAACCAGACCTGGTGGTGGCCGACGCAGCCCTGCACTAGGAGTACACGCATACACAATGACTAAGCAGCGCGTTTGTAAGTACATCACAAAAGAGTAAAGTAGTTTGGAGTTATTAAGAAAATTAGGTGTTGAGATTGGGCTTGGAATATTTAATGGTTATGCATCCATAAAAAACACTTGTTACCGAAATGTAAATAAAGGTCAAAGTCTCAATGCCTTTAAATCTAGTTTAATAGGTTCAATCCAGCACTGCAGCCTTACAGTGAAGCATGTTAAACGATCTGTTGCATTTTTGCCAGTAAGCAGAACACTAACTTTGATTAAAACAGTAATTGCTAATAACCAGTGCACTGCAAAGTGTGGTTAGCTGGTAAATATTGGCTAAAACAATTAAAACATTAAGAAAAAATTCATGAGTTATTTACGGTGATATATTATAATTTTTTTTGTATGAAAATCAGACTCTGTTAATCTTTAAAAAGAAACACTAATCATATGAACTAAGCCCAACCATGCAAATCAGCTGCATTATAGGGACTGATAACCCGAAGACCCCTGTTAAATGTTCACAGTCAAACCATGATGTACCGTTAGTTGAACACAGCTGAGCCGTGATATATTGTCATTTGGCATTGAACATTTAAAAGGGGGGAGAAGGGAAACAATAACCTAGTCAAGTTCAAGTATTTGCAACAGGGGGTGGGGGGTATTATTAAAGAGAGACGCCTGCCCTAGAAAAGAGGGTTAGACGTGTTTAGATTAAGCTGCTGGTCTGTGGCTCAAGTCTTACGCCTAAAAACGACACGTTAAAATCTTACTCTACAACAATCTCCAATGCACCCACGGTTATACCTTAATAAGGCTAGTTTCAAATCCTCTCTAATTTTGTCATCTTTCACACTGGCCAAATAATTAAGACACTTTACAATCTTTACAGAACGTGGTAATAAAACCAGAGCACTTGAGTAACAGCCGATAGTAAGACCTCTTCGGCACAGGATCATTATTTTATCAGAAGGTATTACAAATCCTCGGTGCCTCTTTCAACAAAGTAATTGTCTTTCGAATTAGTGAACTATTGAATCTGTATCGATCGTGCATGTGATTACCAATTAGAAATGAAAGACAGAGGGCTAAATTCACGAAGCTCTGCTAGCCGATTTAATGTGACTTTTAATCACGGTACAGTATTCACTAAAGGAAATAACGCGACATTAACCAGGATTTATTCCCATAAACTTGGAATTATTTGTAAAGGCCATTCACGTAGATGATCACTTAGATTGTAAGCTCTTCGGAGGAGGGGACTGCATTTCCTATTGTTTTGTCTGTAGTGCGTATTTCCATTGCGTTATGATATTATGTCACGTGTATTGTAAAGCAGAAAAATAAGACTCCGGCGCTTCTAATTAAATGTCCAAATCGCAAAATAAATTGTGGAAAATAAAGTGAAACAAATATGTGTAAACACCTCAGAAAGTCCAATGTCAATGAAATACAAATGATCTACCATACATACGGGTCAGATCTGGGGGTCCAGATAGTTCTCAGATGACCACTGAGATTTTTCTCAGAGCAGGTGGAAAGAGACATAAAAAAATTCATAGTGTATACTGCATGCAAGTTAACACTAAAAGGACATGACACAGATAACACAGAAACAGTCATAGATACACTAAACTACAGACATATGGCATATAACACAGGACTACTAATGTACTACTGGATGATGGATATACCTGTATAACTAATTTAATCAAATGAATATAAAATAATACATAAAATGATATGAAATGACAATATATGTATAGGACACAGTGATATGCAGCTGATGGTCGTCCAGTGTGGGAGAAAGTGAAATCCTACTTACAAAAGGTAGGATTAATCAGGCACATAGGGTAGATATCCAAACGGGTGTAGCCGGCACCCTTCTTACCTCCTGCACCGGAGAAGGGGGCAGATGCGAGGGGACCAGTATGCCGGAGCTCCGCGGCCCACCCGGCAAGCGGGGGCCACCATCTTGAGTAGTTGCGCATGTGCGATAGATTATACGCGCACGCGCAAGGTACAGTTAGTGCGGCGGCCATTAGAGAGGCTTCGCACGGGATTACATGTCCCACTAGCCATAGGGGCTGCTTACCAGGTGGGGGAGTACAGCCAATAGGGCTGCAGAATCCACGTCAAACATGATATGCGTTTAGCGAGAAGAAGCCATGCCAGTCGAACCAGGGACTGCGAGGGAGTAGGTATTGTCAGGGTGAAAGTGGCTCCCGGACTAGACCAAATACCCCCACACCCATAGTCCAGCTAGGCCCCTGACCCTGTCAGTTTGTGGTGCTATAGGGAAGGTCCCAGATAGGGATGCTACCCGTAGCTTTGTTGTGATAGGCGCAGCACCAGTGAAGAGACGCCGTGTGGTGAACTGCGGCCTGTTGTTGGGGATTAGACCACAAGCCACCTAAAGAGACATTAAGGGAGACGCACCAGCTGGATCTCCCTCAAGAGGTGGATCGGACGCACAAGGAGCGGAGGGATTCTTGGAGGCCTCATGTCGTGGGATCAGATGGATTCTTTTGCATTATTCAGCGGTACCTGGGTACAGGAGTGCCCAGGGAGGTAAAGTGCATCAATGGTCCACAGGGGTAGCGCTACGCTCTACAATTGGGTGGGACTGACACTGGGAAAGGATACCAGGGATATTGGTTACACTGCACCCTAAGTACTTTGGGGATATGTACCCTGAATTATTATTGTGTTATACTGTGTGTACTGTTATATAGTAGTGTTGTGTGTATTCAGTAAATACTTCTGATATATATCCTGTTTGTGTATTTACTGACTGTATTGGTTCCTGTGAGGGGTTATCCTGCTGTGCTAGGATCCCTCTCAGGTGGAGGCGCGGTAACTAGAGGAAGGAAACCACCCAGGCTCCCAGCGACAGAGATCTAGGACTTCTGTAAGCCACATAGGTAATCATCAGCACACGTAGTTCCCTTAGAAACTGGGAAATGGGGCTACACAGGTATGCTGCAGCATTCCCGTGGTGTCTCCTCTCCAACGTCTTGGTAAGGTGGTGAGTGTTCTCCAATATACCACTGCTTCCTGGATGCAGATCTGCTCCCTGGTGCTTCGCCGTCCGCTCACGTATTCAAACATGCAGACGCTACTTCCTGGTCTGTGTACGCAAAAGACTACAGGTATGGTGGCCGCAGGTTTCCAAAAAGCCAACATCTACAGGTACGGTAGCTGCAAATGTCCATAAACCCTACGCGTTTCCTCAGGGGTATGTGGCATACTGCAGTATGGTACTGATAATATACCCTCAGTATTCATCCCAAAGTCCGTGATTGATTCTCAATTATGAGTGTAACGGGTATTCCCCCCCACCCAATCGCATATAGTGTGTGTGGCCGGGGAACCTAATGTTACCTGTGTGGTGCGTTATACCTGTCAGGCTCACAGGAGGCCTGAGCCTCCGCTAGTGAGAGCCTGGGGTGAATCTCTGGAACATTCTCGTCGGTCAGTGCCTCCACTTATGTAGGATTCTATAGGAATGTAGAATGGGCCTAGCATAGGAACCCACCCAGAAACCACATACACCAGGGTTATGGCTAAAAGGTTTACTGAACGAGCAAATAACACAATAACATCACATAATATTGTATAGCAACACAACAAAGAGTATCATACTTTCACAGTGCAACATCATCAGTATGCACAACGATATATATGCCACCCTCTGCCACTAGCTGGCAGCTATAACCTTGCCCCTAACTGGGCTATAACCTCCTTACACAGTATCCCCTAAGTCCTTGTACCCAAAGTCCCAAGAGTCCCACAACCCCACCCACGTGTGGAACAGCGCTGCCCACTAAGATGAAGTGTATAGGTGGTGCACTTGGTGACTTGGATAATACCTGCCCGGTGCTCCTGCTACCGAGTGCACAGATAACCTTTGCTTGGAATCCCTTGCTCCAGGAGATGATCCAAGATGCCTCCGCCTCAACGGTGGATGGCTCCCGCATGGAGTGATCTACCTTTATAATGTCTCTTATCTCTGCTAACGCAGAGGATGTACAGTATTACCTTCACAGCAATTGCCAGGATAGTCACGGTTCCTGGCTGAACCATCACTTGTCTAGGTTTTACAGGACCCCGTCCCTAGTCTAAGGGGAGTCCCTGTAGTAACCCCAAGCTGAGGTGAGTAGGGCCTAGCTGGGGGCTAAGGGGAGACTTCTGGCCTAGTGCAGGAGGCTACTTTCCTCCCTGCACAAACACACCCTCCCCTATCTGTGTCCCAGCTCCTAGCTGACAATCCCTGTCTTCACACAACATTGTTGCAACTTTGCAGCATGAGAATCTGTCAGCCTTATTGGCTGTCTGGCTGCCTGTGACCAGGGTGAAAGTGCAGTCCCCAGAGGTTGCTGGGAATTGTAGTCCTTGGTGGCTCTCTTTAACATTGGGGCCTCGTGCGCGCTGTGTAATGGCCTCCGCCGCTGCTAACTGCGCATGTGCGAACTGGGGGATGTCCCTGACTATGGAGCGCCTCTTTTCACTCCCTGTAATGGCTGCCGTATTGCATCTGGGGCTATACTGCGCGTGCGCGAGCTTCCGCCTATGCGCAAACGCACACAAGATGGCGGCGCCCTGTAGCTGATGTCGCCGGAAGCCCCCGGTGACGCGATCACCCCTGCAACTGCCTTCACGCTGTCGCAGGTGAGAGAGAGAGAACCGAATGTCTGGGGAGCCAGAGGGGACCTGGCTACATGAGTATTTAGGGACTACCGATAAGCTTTATCATTACATTACAATCACTACTACAAATTACAAAAAACATAAAAACGAAAAAAACATTAATATACAAACATATAATCCTGCCAATTAATTAATTAGACGCACCGGAATCTATTTTTCTGCATTATGTATTTCTGACTTGCATCGGTCAGCACTGTTCCCTAGGCAGCTTTGTGATTACACATTTATTATCACTATTTTGATCATATAAGTGATCTTTTCACTGATATCTACACTTATGGCAGGAAGTAAATTTGAGCCTTATTTGAGCATTAGCGCTCTAGCACTACTTTTTTTTTAGTGTAATGTAAAGCGCTATGGACATGGATGGCGCTATATAAATAAAGATATACAGCACATACATACAGGCCTAATATCTCATTGTAATCTAAACGATATTCATTTCATATTCGCTAAGCCAGGGGCGCGCAATCCTGTGCCCCCTGCCTGCTATCCTCCCCTGCTTGCCCCCCCTCCACCCCCTGCTCGGCTCTGGCATCAAATGACACTGCGGGTCATGTGACGTCACGTTACCGTGACAACGCTTTGCTGGAAGCCAAGGTAAGTTAGTTACAGAAGCCTCACACGGTCCCTCAGCATTTAATTTAAATACCTTGGGGGAGAGCGTGGGACCTGCTGGGCCCCCCAGTTTGCGCACCCCTGCGCTAAACTGCATTAAGTAGATATGGGCACCTTTTTCACTGAAATTAAAATCTGCCCTGAATTTGCAAGTTCCTCTCAGCCTCAGCTCACTATTTTAAAATGCACATTCTCCAATTGGAATTAATTGCAAATTGCTTTACGGATGTCAGAAAATCAGCCCACGAATGTTTACGGATGTCAGAAA
This sequence comes from Ascaphus truei, assembly GCF_040206685.1. Lineage (NCBI taxonomy): Eukaryota > Metazoa > Chordata > Amphibia > Anura > Ascaphidae > Ascaphus > Ascaphus truei. The sequence goes on from NC_134484.1 coordinate 36,293,098, forward strand.
ATCAGCCCACGAATCAACCCCGGACCAGGAAATCTGGGTTCTGGAGGGGAGAGAAGGGGGAGACTGGCAGTAACAGCAAGATACAAATAATGTCCCATTCTCTTTATCCTATGCATGTGATCACCTTAAGTTGTTAACTCAGGGAAAATACTGGCTGTTCCTGGTTTAGGTAATGTCTTGTTACTTGACCTGATTTAGTGAATAGTAGAGGATTATTTGGCTTTCCTCTTTTTCCCTGTATATGGAATATAGTCTAGGAGTATTAAGGACCCAGCCCATTGTTAGTGATGGAGATGGAGAGCAAAGAACACCTGAAGTGGGATGTAGGGGGGTAATTATATAGAAAAGTAATAGTTGTTCGCACTCCCAAAATCTCTGTCTTTGGTTTGATTGTATCCTCCTTCAGAAATGTATTTCTGTAACAGTTTGTATGACGATACCATAAACGCGGAATGCTAAGAATTTGCAATACTGCTTCATGTATCTTTTCTTGTTCTTCTATGTTAATTGTTGGATGTCCACGCGTCTTCCTGTGTTTCTCTCAAGCTACCCAGATGTTTCAATTGGATAAGTCACAGCATAACAGCTTTGTTGGCATACTGTACCTAGAGAGAGAAAAAAACTATGTTTAAAAAAAAACACTTTCCTACACAGCTCTTGGAATCATTTTCCATTCATTTATTTGCAGCTAAAAATAGGCACATTTTCCCATCATTGTGCCCATTTCTACCAATCTCCTTTAATGGTTCATTTTAAGAATCTGTGCTCTCATTTTAATAATAATAATAATAATAATAAAAGAGTAATATGTGTTAACCCATGAGGTTCACTTGGGGAAATATAAGGCTGTGAATAGTGTGGGAAAATACAAGTCTATTAGCACTTATCACTATGTGTAGGAGGATGCCGGTAGAAGCGAGTGGAATTTGTACTCATTCTCGGTTTAGAAGAATTGCTGAGAGACTGCACTTTGAAGATCCCTTTACCTGATATCAGCAGCGGCTGTCAGGATGTTTATGATATGATATATTACAGCACCTTGCAACAACTTTTGATTTTCTTTGCTCTATGGTAAATAAAAGGCTTTCTTCAAAAGGCTGCAACATGACATTTGCTTATCGAGAGTCGGATGGATACTTACAAATTCTTTGTAAGGCAGTGCAATGCATTCTCAGCATGTAATCTCCTCTAGGAATGGAGCAGGTGCAAATGTTAATTTAGATTATATTTCTTAGCTGCCAAGATAAAAAAGACATTACCAATGAAACTTTGTACCTCTCACTTCAGCCTTTACTTTTCCTTACAGGCAGTTTCTTTAAAGCCCAAAAATAGAAACACAGCAGGGACTTTTCTCACAAGTCAGTAGAAAGGCAACATTTTTGACATGCATACTAATCTATTTTAATCGAATGACTTCCACGGCACGCTCATTATTTCAAAGAAATATCTTATCGCGGAGCCGCCTAGTAGTTGATTTTGAAGTAGGGGAAGTCAAACTGCTCTACATGCCAACCTACAAATGACAAACACCTTAGCCAGTCCGTGTGGCTGCCTGGATGAGGTAGGAGTGTTACATGGGAAAAAAAGAGAAAAAAGCGCAAGGCCCATAGAGTAGTACAGTACAGGCATACCCCACATTAACGTACGCAATGGGACCGGAGCATGTATGTAAAGCGAAAATGTACTTAAAGTGAATCACTACCTTTTCTCCACTTATCGATGCATGTACTGTACTGCAATCGTCATATACGTGCAGAACTGATGTAAATAAGGCATTTGTAACAGGCTCTATAGTCTCCCCGCTTGCGCACACCTTCGTTACAGGTAGGGAGCCGGTATTGCTGTTCAGGACGTGCTGACTGGCGCATGCGTGAGCTGCCGTTTGCCTATTGAGCGAGATGTACTTACTCGCGAGTGTACTTAAAGTGAGTGTACTTAAACCGGGGTATGCCTGTATAGTCAAGTTTATGAGTAGTCAAATACGGTTAAAAACACTTACAACAGTATAGTTGGTACAGGCATATCGGTACTGGTATACAGACCGCGGGAACAGAGATACTTTATTCGTCTACTTGTCAGGGGTGTCAGAGCCCTGGCCCTTCTCCTCCTCACGATCGGCGAACTGCTTCACTTCCGCGTCAGGTGACTCGTGACGTCGGCGCGTGTCATCGATCAGTAGGGGAACTACGGGTGGTTCTCAGCTCCCTCCTCAAACTCGGCGATTCAGACACTCTGTACACAGCAACCTGTAGCCTTTCAGCAACCTAGTGCCAGCTCCCAACCAGCACAGCAACCAGAGCAATATCAGCCCTACGCGCTTCAAGAACTATGTTCTCTTCGTCAGGGGCACTTTCATTGCTGGTTGCTTACAGAGGGTATATATAGGGTGGTGCATTAATTAATTAAATAACGCAATACATTGATTTAATCAGTGCCTATTGGTGTATGCTTCCAGTATCCCCATACGAATACATATTAGCTGAACAGGAATTACTATTAATTGTATAATTTATTAATTAAATAATTACAATACTATAGAATTAAAAAGGGGTATTATTAAAAATAGTTGCCTAAAAATGCTATCTTTATTAATCAATTGTAAAGGGAAAATGGCTGAGGAAAAATGATAAAAATTCTGTGAATACTAAAAACAAACACCATTACATCAAGAATAAAATGCATTATACACATATAAAAACTTACAATTACTTTTAATAAAAAAACCTTTACCATTGTGCACTTTATTAGTCTAAAAACACTATATTAGTCGGGCTATGATTATACGTAAATTTTAAATTCAAACAATTGGAATTAATATAACCTAAAAACCCTTCTAATTCTAAAGGGCTACCTCTCCAAATAATTAAAATATCATCTATAAAACGTTTTGGATAAAACTAAGTTAGCCAAATGGGGATTGTTATTCCAAATACATAATTAATCCCAGTAGCCCATCACAAGGTTTGCGTAACTGGGAGCGAAGGATGTCCCCATGGAAGAACCAAAAGGAGTCTTAAAAATCGGTTCTTGGAACATAGGAACAACCATATTAAAGGGATGATGACACATAGTGTTCCTAGACATTTTTATTTTAAACACAATAAAGATCCTGCCAAATTAAAAATCACAGGCATAGAACACATAGGACCTAATGACCATGGAGGGGACAGGGTATTGAGACTTAGACAAAGAGAGACGTATTGGATACATCAGCTCAATACCCTATGGGGCTTAATGAAGAAATCGATATGGCTGCATTCCTGTGAGCAAAACAATAACTAATAAAGTGCACAATGGTAAAGGTTTTTTTATTAAAAGTAATTGTAAGTTTTTATAGGTGTATAATGCTTTTTATTCTTGATGTAATGGTGTTTGTTTTTAGTATTCACAGAGTTTTTATCATTTTTCCTCAGCCATTTTCCCTTTACAATTGATTAATAAAGATAGCATTTTTAGGCAACTATTTTTAATAATACCTCTTTTTAATTCTATAGTATTGTAATTATTTAATTAATAAATTATACAATTAATAGTAATTCCTGTTCAGCTAATATGTATTCGTATGGGGATACTGGAAGCATACACCAATAGGCACTGATTAAATCAATGTATTGCGTTATTTAATTAATTAATGCACCACCCTATATATACCCTCTGTAAGCAACCAGCAATGAAAGTGCCCCTGACGAAGAGAACATAGTTCTTGAAACGCGTAGGGCTGACATTGCTCTGGTTGCTGTGCTGGTTGGGAGCTGGCACTAGGTTGCTGAGAGGCTACAGGTTGCTGTGTACAGAGTGTCTGAATCGCCGAGTTTGAGGAGGGAGCTGAGAACCACCAGTAGTTCACCCGCTGATCGATGACACGCGCCGACGTCACGAGTCACCTGACGCGGAAGTGAAGCAGTTCGCCGATCGTGAGGAGGAGAAGGGCCAGGGCTCTGACACCCCTGACAAGCAGACGAATAAAGTATCTCTGTTCCCGCGGTCTGTATACCAGTACCGATATGCCTGTACCAACTATACTGTTGTAAGTGTTTTTAACCGTATTTGACTACTCATAAACTTGACTATACTACTCTATGGGCCTTGCGCTTTTTTCTCTTTTTTTCCCTTGTCCATAGTTTCTTCTGGTTCCGAGGTTGGTTCCAGGAGCAAAGAAGCAGCATACCCATATTCCTTGTGAACGGACTTCATATGTTGGGACACACACATTTTTTGGAACTCTTCTAATTTTAAGTATTGTTTTCTTTTTTATTATTTATTTTTATTATATATTTTTTGTAGTTAACTGTAGTTTTTTTTAGTAGTGTGTTATTCCCATTCATTTTATGTGACAAATGTATGTATATGTAAAATTATTCTGTTAGTAAGAGCGCTGGTGGACATAGTGGGTGAGAGAGGGGTTAACACCCACCTGGACCCTGACTGTGTTTAACTTATTCATATTATATCCAAAGAGTGTTACATGCAGAAAGGAAGAGGGGGGTCTGTGCTTTTTTTTAACCATTGTTGGTAAGTGGTAAGAGGGAAAAAAAATCTAAGGACAACAAAGCTGGAGCTGGGATTACATGGGAAGTTGTAGGGCCGGCTTGATGGCGGTGCTATCGGTGCGAATGCACCTAGTCCCGCGCTCCTCCCCAGCCCAACTTTCGTAATCGCTGTTTAATTGTTGTGGCGGTTAAATTAACCATTAACCACCACAATATTTAAACCGTGATAACCGGAGTTGGGCCGTGGGAAAGCGCGGGGGCCTCTGTAAGTGATGTCGCGTCATTGTGCGGTAGCAGGAGAGATTCTGGCTGCAGAAGCGGTAAGAGGCCCTTGTAGTGTGAGGGTTGTGGTAAATAGGTATTGAAGTGTCTAAAAAGAAATGAATACATTCTTCGTTTTAAATAAATCAAGCCCGTGACAAACAACAGAAAATGGATAGATTTAAATATGTAAACTCTCCTATGGGAAGGAGCAATAGTGATCCCTGCTAAAGAAAGTGCAGGTTGTTAGGAGTGCGCAGATTGCACGGAATAGCATTTAGGTGACAATTAACCTCCTGCTGTTACACCACTTTACAAAAAGACCCTTACACTAAAAAAAAAATTGGTACCTAAAGTTTGATCAAACATGTTGTGGGTTATTTCGACCCTTTTGGAAAGTTTGATTGAAACAGTGGCGAAATGAATCTCAGCAGGTTCGAACGATACTTAGTAGGAACAAGAAAATCCAGTGGGTTCGGGAAACAGGAAAGACTTTAGATCATTGTGCTGTCATTTTTTAAAATGTAAATTAGATGGGCCTTAAGTTTCCATGTTTCTAATGGTGGGTAAGAAAAGAGACATTGTACAGTGTACAGCAAATAAAAATACCAACGCATAGCCAGCAACCAACAAACCTCGCACTGATGAGACCCTAGAAGTCGAAACAGCTGTCTGTGAGTAGGTTTACAGGCTATGCACTTCTTTATCCCAGGCTGTGCTGAAAAGCTGTGTAATATGGCAGGCATACAATTATAGGGGTCCGTGGATGAAGAGTGACACACTGTGAGGGCTTATTTGCATGTCATTACCCAGAATCCTTGGCTGCAGTGGAAGCACTGTTTGCTAAGCGATAATGGGGAAAGGCTGGGTGGCTGACCTGTCTGAGACATGCAAATGCACCACAAGTGGTATTTTTATTTGCTGTACACATATCTAATGAGACTTATTGTGCCATTGAGCAATCACTATACTGTACCTCCGAACAACCTCTCTGTCACCAACAGGTGGTATTATTTCATGGCAAGAATTCACTGTATATTTATATTCTGCAATAAAGTATTAGCTTGACCTTTTTTTCTATATCTTCTTCTAATTTGTGTGTGAATGTATGTGCGTTAATATCGCTTGCAATATTTCAGTATTTTTTCCCCTTGACTAATAACTGCATACAAATGAACTTATTAGGTTAAAAAAAAAAGTGGCCATAAATAATCTCTGGATAATTAGGCAAAATAAAACCCATTGTCCAGCTCAATACCAGCAACACATTTTAGCAAATGCAAAGCTGGGTTTTTTTGGACTTTATTCAACCGGGCCCTATTACATCTCATTTTATCCTCTCTCGCATCTTTACTATTCCTGCAAAACATATACTGTTGGATGCATCTTAACACAAATCAATGAATTGAACTGCATTCTTTCCAGACAAACTAATTGCACAGTAATCTGAATAAAATGTTTATGCACAGGAATGCGTTTGTGCTGCTTATTGGATTTTGGGAAATTTGCTCAACTACTAGAATAAATAAATAAAAGCTTATATTTTATTCATGATGTGCTCTATTGATAAGAGTGACATGATTAGACAAAACAGCCTTTGATGCTGTTATATTTTAACTGCCCCAAAAATGTATTCACGTTAAGTACTTTATTTGGTAACACTACAGTACGGTACATTAGTTATCACAATTACTGCTGATACTCCTTGATGCCTTGCAGAATATATTATGCTTCCACTTCCATTGATGGGAATAGATAAATAAGCGATTCATTACACAAGCTTTGATAATGCTGTAAATTGTTTAGTTTCTTGATTTCAAACTTAATATAAGTGTAACACCCCTCCCCCCCACCCCAGGGTTTCTACCTGCTTCAGCGTAGCGAATCTCAGTCAGTTTTACCTTTTGTCTCAGGGCTTCTCTGGTGGATCCAGGCCAAGGCTTGTAGTGAGGAGTAGAATAGAATAATTAGAAAAGGACGCCAGGAACTTTTAACAGGATGCTTGCTTTATTGAGCATGAGGCAACATCATAACAGGACCAGTTTTCAGTATCTCTCTCTTGGCGCAATTCCCCCTTTGCCTGTAGTTCATCCCAGGACCCAACTTAAGCCTCAATGTCCGACAAAACCGCCGATTTTTAACCACATGCAGCTACATGTTGTTCAAAATCGGCGGTTTTGTCGGACATTGAGTTAGAGGAGAGAGGCATTTCTCATTACACTGCTGGGGTGTCGCTCCTACATTGTGCTATGTGGGCATTCCCTCTGTGATGCTGAGGGTCCCATTCAAGCGCCACGAGTACCAGACCTCTGGATCCAGCTTCACCACCACGGAAGTGGATAAAATCATCCCTCCCCTCATCTGCCTTGATGACATCTTACTGTTAAGTATCTGCCTTGTATACCACAGCTTAACATACTGCTTTGACTTTATCCTGGCTGCACCTTCCCCTTTCCCCATCCTGGAAGCTTACAGATTGTCTCCCATGAATGTCTTTTTATATATTTGAAGTGAGTGCATGTCCTGGCGGCCTCTCTTGAATTTGAATAAATTTGTGTTTTTTACAACAGTATTATGCTATGGAGCTGGCGCTTCTTTTTCTCTTGTTCTTGTAGATTTCGTTGATCTGGCTAGATCATATAGAAGCTTGCCTCCCCATACAGTGACTGGAACACCTTTCTGGACTTGTTTTCATCCATTTCATTGGACTGGTTTGTTCTATTTTTCACTGGACACTATTTCATTGATATATGTTCACATTTTTTTCCCTTTTGTGTTTTTTTTATATATATAACTTATTTTTGTTATATATATATTATCATTATTCATTTTCAAAGTTTATTTTACACTATTATACCATTTTTTAACACAATGGTTATTGCACCATTTTAGAACACACCAACACCCACACACTGATAGCGCTACTCTTTTTTTCTGCATGTGTGTGTATATATATATATATATATATATATATATATATATATATATATATATAATATATATATATATATATATACATATACATATATATACATATACATATATATATATATACAGCTCAACCCCGTTATAACACGATCCGTTACAACGCGAATCCGCTTACAACGCGATGCCAGCATGGCTCCCAATTTTCATATTTATGAATACTTTACAACACGGTTATTGGTATTTTAAATACTTTATTGTCCAATGCATACAATTGTACATTATTTCTAAGGCGATCCGCTTATAGCGTGATTTGATTTTTTGGACCCCAAGCACAGCATTATAAGGGGGTTGAGATATATATATATATATATATATAATCAGCTTGTCTTGCTCTGCAGCTTAGACAGGGCATTGCGGGCTGTGTACGATCGGCTAAAGTGAGCACATATTTTTCTAGTTATAACCAAAAAGGTCTGCACATTCCGACATTGAGTTAGGAAACAAGTGACTATTAAATTGAATTCAGTACGTGAGTAAAACAAGGAATGTGTGTCATGTTGCCATGTTTAAGTTCTGTAACCAAGTTGGAAGCGTTATCCAATGCACACAACCCCAACCTCAAGTGTCCTTGGAATTAGACACCGCTGTATGAAAGTCTATATTTTTTACAACACATCAGAAACTGTGTGTGCCTTTCTTCAAAACCATGCATACATAAAGTGGCAGGTCTACAGAACATCTTGCTTCTGCAGATGTTGAGTGTGGAGTTTTTCTTCACCACATTTTGTGGTTTGACACCATTGGGTGTGTGTGTGTTAAGCACACCCAATGGGTACCAACAGTCAGGTAGTCACCGCCTTTGTGTCCACTTCTTCACATTTCAGTAGGGAGATGTACCATGTTTCCCTCCTACTGTGCTAGGGGGTCAACCACTGATGCAACAACTTTGCTGTACAGTTCAGAAAGTGCCTTGTTAGAGAAGTAGGATCTACTTGGAATGGCCCAACATGGCTCAAAACTTTGAATATGCTCTTTGAAGCCTTCAGATTCTGCAAGTCTATTGCAAGCATTGTAGCTCAATATCAATTATTATTAATTCGTCATGTGTATTGCCAGTGATAGAATATATATTTTTTTTCCTTCTAGATTGATTGGCCATTTTTGAGACTGATCCGCAGATATCCTCAAACAAAAGGGACTGGTGGGTCCAAGGCGGATCCAAATCCGGAAAAAAAAATTGCCATCTCCACTAACATGTACAGTACACTATATACTAATTACAATAAAATGAGTTCACTCTCTTGTAAGTAGTGTGTTTACTTTTATTTGGACTTAGCTGTACATAATCTGTGATGGTCAAGCATTCCTCCTCTTCTTCAAAGAGCTATCAAAATGAGACCAGTGGAATGAATGTCATCTTGTAAAAAAAGAATTTAAAGTCACTTGTGAATACTTTCTCTACATTTTTGTACACGTGCAGATACAGTAACTATGGAAATACAGTAGAATGCTGATGTCAGTTGGATTTCCTCTGGAACAAAAAACAAACAAAGATGCCCAAAGCTACTTCCAATGTGACAAAAATACACAGTGCAATACCTATATATCTCTTGAGAAAGGATCATTTAGTGTAACCCTTTGGCCAAATCGTCTTAAGCCTGCTGCCACTTTCAAGGCATGACCGTAACAGGTCCTAACACTCACCTGGGATAAAATTCTTATTTACCTGTATAATTACAGGAAGAATGATCACATTGGATCTGTCTCAACCTGGCAAAATGAAACTAACCTGCCAACATGGAAAGTGGGGAGGGGCAAGCTTAAACCTTGGTGGGGGAGGGGCCACTACCCTCCCAAAAGCAGCTGAGACCAGCTGCACACAGTTGAATTTCCTCTGGAGCTGAAGTCATTATACTATAGAATGCTCTGTAATTAGTGATGTCAGTTCATCAGTGACATCATTTTGATATTGCACCGCAAAAGAGAAAACATTATTTGCTTTGTGTTTATGGTTTTTTATATGATTTTGCTAGATGTTTAGTGGCTCTATGGATAGCCTCAAAGATCAAAGGCAATTGAATGATCTCATGTTCTAAGTAGTAATTGTTTTGGAAACATACAGATTGAAAATGTCAAAGATCCTTTACCATTCTTAGAAGGTACAATACATTATTTGGATTCATTTACCTGCACTATTATTTGAAAGTAGTGAGGATCAATTACTTGGTAAAAAGATATGTCCAATAGGAAAGAATAAAATATGTCTCGTACGGTAGTTTATCCATGCTGACCACCTGTCCACTTTGTTCACATTGAACCAGGAGGAGGCTACTATGTTCCATCTGCCATTATCTGCATCTCAAACACAGGCTGTTTCTTATTGCGTGGAGGCAAGTGATCCTGTATTAAATCATTATACTTCTTCATACAAAATATATATTCTTATTTTCATCTCTAGTCACAATAATTCAGTACAAACTCTAAAACCAAGCAGCGATCACTGCAAAGGATTAGCTGAGGTAAAGAGTGACAGTTATTACACTTAGTGAAGAAATGGAGATGGAACTTATCCCAGAGAACAGTAAAACACCACACCTGTCACTTCCCACAGCAGGTGCACCCTGTATTTCCTGGTGTTAATTTACACATTGAATAACTTTGCTCCATATCTTTAAGTTTCCACCTTTTCAACGTGCTGCAGAAGGTGCTTTTAAATAGCAGAGAGGCCTTTAAGCTCTATTCATTTAAACGGAGCTCAGAGCGTTCCCGGGCACAGAGACGCAGTTTCATAGCACCGACAATAAAGGGATTCGCTCAATTCTGTTAAACAAATTAATATCACAGCCGGTGGGGAAAAAAAAAAAAGTGAAGAGTGTATTTACCACACCAACAGCCTTTTACTCACAATAAGATTTTAAACAGGTGAGTTTAAGAAACTTCAATGGCTATGCAGTAAATAAATCGGCCAATACAAACACCTTAATTACCACTAGCACTAGAATGAAGCATATCATGCTGGGAGAGAACAATCCTATGTAGGAGAGTCCACACGGTCTTAAATACCTCCCAAAACACTCAACACACATATTTTGCATATTCAAATTAGTCGGTTACCCAAGTATCCTAGGTGTTTTCATAGGTTTCTCTCCCCATGTTTTCTGGGGGTTGGTATAAAAGTCAATTGGTACTCTCCTAAATAGGACACAGAATTATCACCTGTTTATTATGTTTCTGGAATCAGCTACCATGGCAACTGTTGATGTTTTAAGGAGAGTTAATAATAGCTGCCATTTTAATCTCCCAGTGGGGCATGCTCTCTGCAACATAAATCGCAATAATAATAAAAAATAAAAAAAGTAGATTGTTAAAAATCTACAAAAGGTGGAAGGAGACTTTTATTTTGAGTAGAGTGGGAAGCTATAGTAATTTAAATACAACTGTGCCCCACTGGTATACCTCACTTTTCAAACAATTTTGAATTATTATTTTTTAATTCAATGGTAATTAAGTTACCACGTGGATCAGTTAATCAGTTTTTCTCTATGTTGTTCCAGCTTCCAAGCAGTTTCATAGACAGACAGAAACATTGAAAATTGTTAGGGAACATGAAAAAAGACACTGTCCTGTGTGTTACAGTATGTTTGAAATCTGAGTAACAACACCGGGAGGGGGTAGTATTAAAGTTAAAACTGGTTCAATAAGATAGCATCAGAAAACTATCATTTGTTTCAATTAGATTTTTTTATTTTACAATCCCTTGCCGTGTTTTTGCACCAGTTTTTTATCCACTAGACCAGGGGCGGCCAACTCCAGTCCTCAAGGCCACCAACAGGCCAGGTTTTAAGGATATCGCTGCTTCAGCACAGGTGGCTCAATCAGTGGCTCCGTCGTTGAAGCAGGGATATCCTTAAGACCTGACCTGGTGGTGGCCCTTGAGGACTAAAGTTGGCCACTCCTGCACTAGACTCACAAAGAGCACCTCCGCTTCACTAGGAAAAACAATTATTTGACTTTTATGCTATGAGAAATTCTTATAATGCGGTTGTTTTTAGCTCGCGTTGATTAGGATTAACAGTTTCCTGATGGAAACCTTGTAGAACTCACAGTACATTGTAGCCAGATAAATTAGTTGAATACAGCGCTGCAATAAAGTGTGACAAAAATGCAACAAGAGGATTAGAAAAATGATGCTGCATAAAAGAAAATGGGTGTAGCTTCTAAAAAGTACAGTACTTAAGAACATAGAGAACTTAAACGGAAAGCACTATAATAACACAGAGGTTAAAATAACACATGCTAACAATGTTTTCTCATGAAGTCTCTTCTTGCATGTAGCCTGTCTCAGAAAATGTTTATCATCTGGACCAACTGTACTGACACTGAAAGATTAAAAAAAAAAGAAAAGGTTATTTCAGTTAAAGATGTTTCAAAACATATTTTCAGTGCTGTAGTAATTTCTTCCAGCTTTTGGGACATACAGGAGAAATTCGGAAATGCAATTTTCCGTGACATTGTGGACAAAATATTTTTAAGAATGGAACGATAAATGGTGCATAGGTTTGTAATATTTGTCCAACAGCCCAAATGTTATAATTGGACCTGAGCCAGAAACTTGGTCTGCTTCTATACTACTAGACCAAAGATAATTCTACAACATAAATGCTAACATATATTTTCATTGATCCAAATATTCCTGAAGGTTTTCCACTGGAGATGGGCTAGGTTGTATCATTGTGTATGACCCATATGATCATATGATGTTATGACCAAATGTCTTAAATTTGACTTGAGGACAGAGGCCTCATAGCACTATTTGCAATCACAATCACATTTAGATGGTCTTTTATACACAGTTAATGTACCCTTCCTAACCTGTTCACATGCAGGACTTCCTTGTAAAGCCTTCTAGTTAATGTTACCAGACATCCCGGTTTAGCCAGGACAGTCCAGGTTTTTAGGCTTCTGTCCCAAATTTTTGGGCCCCTTTCCCGGTTTTCTATCGGCGCCGACTGCGCATGCGCACGAGCAGTCGGCAAGTGCTCATCACGCATGCACAGTTGGCTCTCGATATCCGCGCATGTGTAGTCGGCACTCGCGACTGTGCATGCATGACATTTGTCTCAGTTTTTTCCAGAAATATAGTCACCCTACTTCTAGTAGTTTCCTGTTGTATAAAAATATTAATTTGTATCAATATATCCTTTTAAATTGTTATTTTCTGAAAGTCACTTAATAACTAAGGCTTGATCCCCAAAACAAAAGAGCAGTAGTGTTTTTTTGTTGTTGTTTTTTTTTCTTTGCTGTTGTTCAAAAATGGGATCCATTCATATTTTTAGTGATGTCACTTTGAGTAAGGCCCGTAATATAGTGGGCGAGCGTGCAGCTCCGTGCGCGCATGCAGCACTTATAGTTGGCTGTGGTTAGCCAGCCATTGTATGCTAGGGCCGCGCGCGCACACGGCAGTGAGCGTGGAGCCGGCCGACAGGGGGGAGATTCAGAAAAGTATGTATTCGTGCCGCTATCGCAGCTGTATTGTATGCATGTATATGTATGTGTGTGTATGTGTATGTATGTGTGTGTTTATGTGTGTATATATATTTATCAACGTTGCACAATAAAAATAATTTTTATTCATACTGTACAACGTCTTTTTTTTATTTTAAAAATATTATTTAATAAATGATTCGCTCACACAATCTACACACAAACATATACACACACACAGTTACCCAGTGACACATACACACACTCACAAACACACAGTACCTTCCAAGACTGTTGCTCCCAGCAGCACGGACCGGGACACACAAAACGTGTGCGGCACGTGCACATGCATTCGCACGCGCCCACTATTTTTCGGGCCTAAGTAGAGACATCTAAAAAAACAAAAACAGATGAAAATGTACTAGAAAACAGGCCAGGCTGTAAGTACAAGTAGAATAGAAAAAGAAAGGATCAGTGCACAATCAAGGGAGACAGGTCAGTTAAAGGTAAAAATAATGAATTTATTGATCAATCACAAAAAAGGTCAAAACGTTCCTCCTACGCGTTTCGCGCATTTTAGGCACTTTATCAAGAAGTATGAAGTTCCATGAGCATAACAGCCTTACACACTAATTCATTCTAATATTACACCAACAGATCAAAATGGTGACGTCATCCTGGATTCGCTCGCGCGCCCGTGCATGCACCCGCGTGCTCGCTCTTTGTTCTCGCATTATAACTCTTTATTGCGATTATAGAATATTGGGACCGGAACTATACTGTATGAGCACCTACTCTCTCTCTCCTGTCCAGTTTGTGTAAGTACTGAGGCATAACTGAGGAAACTGTCTTTATCTTGAGCATGAAAATGTGTGTTAGGCCCCAAACACTTAGTAAAAACAGAAATAATCAAATAAAGCAATCTCACCAAGTACTGTGTATAATTTTTTTAGGAGCAAGAAAAACTTGAGATGACTCTTTTATACATATTACTGGTTGCAAACTAACAACGTTTTGGGCCAGAGCACTGACCAGAAGAAGGGCTCTCTGGCTCAACACCAGTATTTTATATAAAAGACAAAGGGGCCTTCTCTCATAGCTCCGAAGTTATCATTACCAAACCGCACCGTTTGGCATGTTCAGAAGTAGCAGAACAAGGTGTGCACCTTCTAAACTGCATCTATAGAAAGCGATAAGCCGCACGGTTTACCAGCCAAAACACCCGAATTGGACTTGATTTAGAATTGGAATGACCTGAGGTAGTGCTAACTTCATCCCCAGTCTGACTTATGGGTTTTTCTCTCTCGGCCATACCCATATTTCAGGCTCTACATGTAACTCACAATACCAATCTCTCCAGCCTTGAGGCGGCATGAATAAACTGTGACTTTTTTAGAAGTGATTTGCATAACAAAGCTACGAGAATAGCAGTGTTTTTTGGCTAACTAATTGGATTGGCAGAGCTGGAGTGAAACCACTTCTAAAAAAAAGCCTTTTTCGCATTCATTAAACATGCGATAAGTCCTTCCAGAATAAAAAAGCATGCCAATTCCATCGTAAAGGGCTCTTCAGAAGTGAATTGACACACTTCAGAGCTATGAGAATAGGCCCCAAAGGATTTCTTGTACCAAACAGAAATGTTTGTTTGCTGAGATTGCTTTACCTGATTATATTTGTGTGTATCGAGTACTGGGGAATTACATACATTTTCCCTGTGATCTTATTGAGATCGATGGAAGGGCGTTATTGCTAATATTCCTTCCTATAAATTTTCTTTAAATAGACTTATATACATACAGAGGTGTCAAGAAGGACCGCTGACAGAGGGGACAGCTGGGACTCCTGTCCCGGGCCTGGTGAGTAAAGGGGCCCAGCCCCCTGCTGGAAAAATCTACTGAGGTTCCTGCTGGAAGTTGTCCTTTGAGGTGCCTCTCTGAGGCAGCACGCTGTAGTTCCATAGAATGTAGGCTCCCCTGACAGGCACCTCCTTAGGTACCCTCCAGTATGCAGCTGTGCAGGCTCCCGAAAGCCAAGGTTAAGGGGCAGGAGAAAGCAGCGTAGTCAAAGTCCAAAGCAGAGTTCAAGTTCAACCAAGGGAATCCAAACAAGGGCAGGGACAGGAATGAGAGATGAAATAGACAAGGGAGCTGGGCATAGACACTGCACACACAGGAGCTACAGGAAAGCTATGCAGAGCAAGGAAAGAGAGGACAGACTGGGGTTATAAAGGAGGGAGGACAAATAGCAGGAAGAGGTGGAGCAGGAATTTGTCTGGGAGTTTGCAGGGATAGGTGTGTGAGAGTAGGGGAGGAGACAGGGAGGTAATCTAGTGTAATGGCCTGTAAGCTCTGGGGGGCGGAGTCAGTACCTGGGGAGGGTAGGTAAGTAGAACGGGTGCTCGTGCCCTCTGTAACACGGTCACGTGCACGCAATACGCGAGTGCCAGAGCGTGAGGGAAGCATCGCGGAGGAGGTGCTCGGCTGAAGGGTAAGAGAGGGGGAAGGAGTGGAGGAAGTGGGTAAGGAGACGGAGGTATGCCGAGGGGCCTGAGTCCCCTGACGGGAGACCAGGGACCAGGAACGCGCGCGCACAGTGGGAGGACCGCGTGTGTGTGCGGACAGTGAACGGGAACGCGTCGAGCGCGCCGCAAGGGAGTAGGGCAGAGATCGGGAAGGCAAGGAAAGGGAAGGGTTTGCCGGAGGGGCCAAGATGACGGGGACACGCTGGGAAGAGCGAGTCCCCGATCCGTTACAAGCTGCTGCCACAAAGCTCATTCAGAGGTGAGAATCATACTGCCTCTATAATAGAGGATTTACAGTTTATACAGCAGGATACATTTTTAAATTGTGTTACTTACAGCTGCCTTTATCCTAATGCGGCCGTAGCGGCGCAACTCTGATAACCGTGGGCAGATGCAGTATTTTTTTTTTTTTTTCGTAATATGTTCCGGTATTTTAGCGCTCATAATATTAGCATATTCTTAGCGCTGTCTGCAATACTGCAATACCGTCTAAAAACTCATGTGGGCGTTCGCGAGCTGTTGTCTTCAAAGTCTAATACTGTAGCAGTTCAACCTACGTCAGTACACAGTCTGCGTGTGCGTGCGCAGTAATTGTAAATTTGCATATTTATACATGCATGTGTAGCCCTCTTTCCCCCCCCCCCTAAGTGAGATTGGGGTGGGTAGGTGTATCTGACTACTTTTCAGTGTGGTGCGATACCTGTTTGGCAACCAGGAGAGCTGAGCTTCCGCATCGGGGAACCTGGGGTATGTACTTACACTCGGTGCAGCGCCTCCAAATGATGAGGGATCCCAACGGGGTGGGAGTGTGCCCTCACCAGAACCCACATACAGTAAATACACACCGTGTGAATAAACAGTATTTACTGAGCATGAACTGTATCTTCAATAACACCTCTTTGCATAAAATCAAAACAATATATCAATAACAGTGCATCACTCTGAATGCATACCATCCCCCCACCCACATGTCCATCATCACATCCCCCCCAGTCTCTTGACAATAGTCCCCAACAATAAAGACCAGTGTGAGTGTGGGGGATAGCGCTTCCCTGTGTTGGGGCCCGGTGGTGCACTTAATATATACTACCTCCCTGACCAGTCCTGGTCAGGAAAATCCTTGGAACTCAGCAACCCCGCACAGTGATCCCACGACGTGCTGCGCTGCTCTCTGCAGGAATGGATGCACACGCTGCATCCACAGGAAAGGAATCTCCAGCCGGAATGATCCTTTAACACAGTCTCTGACCATGCTGTCAGACAGTCAGATGCTGTCAGACAGCAACCCTCTTGCTGGTCTAAATATGGTGAAGGAGTCCCTGTCTTAAGGCCAACCCTATACCATACAGCTTCCTCTGGTGTCATAGGGAACTAACTGGGCCCTGGGGTATACCTCTACCCTAGTCCCTGCATGCAGAATAACTCTCCCTGGAACTTCTGTCTGATCCCAGACTCAGGCAGCTCACCAAGTGCAACTGGCACTGGTGATATAACACACACTGAACAACTAGAAAGCAACCCCCCTTCTTCCTATGAGGGGCCTCTCACTAACACAGACAGATAACTGCTGTGGCTGCACTTAAGGCCACACTGTGTCTTCTAGTCAGAGCACACTGCATGACAGCTATGTCACTGACAAGATTACACACACCTAAGGGCAGGGTCCTATCTAAGGGCCTTCCCTATGAACTTACCCACTAACCTAGTGGGGAGTGGGGCCTACCTGGGCCTGGGGTTTCTCTGGCCTAGTACAGCAGAGCCCTGCTCTGTGTACACTACCTTCCCCAATCTCTTCCTGGATCCAACTGACAAAAACCCTGTCTGCCCACAACATTGTTGCAACTCTGCAGCATGAGAATCTGCCAGCTCTATTGGCTTCAATGCTGCCTGTGACCAGGGTGAAAGTGCAGTCCCCGGAGGCTGCTGGGAATTGTAGTCCTTGGCACAGCTCTTTCCTATGGGGACCGCGTGCGCGATCTTTAATTTGCATGTGCGACGCTGTAATGACCGCCGCTACGCTTAACTGCGCCTGCGCAACCTCCCAGAGATCCGGCACACTGGCGATGGCCACCGCTACCCTGGCCAACCTCTGCACATTGCGCGAACCTCGCACTGCAACCAAGATGGCGGTGCCCGCCGGGAGAAGTCGCCGTCCCCTTCCCCCACTGACACAGGGGTAAGGCAGGGGGCAAAGGAAGATTTGGGGAGCCGGGGATGACCCCCTTACACTCTCCCCCTGGTGAAAATACCAACGTCCCCGCTTGGAGGACAGCATCACATTACAGAAAGTAACACAATAAAAATGCATTGCATAAAATGTACAACTTAACAGGTTGACTTTAACATCACTGATACATGGCATATCACACACAGTAATACCCGAGGCCAGCTGAGTGTTAGCTGCTTGCTGAGACCATTTGTGGTGTGCCCCTAACTGATCATGTGGGGGTACCTCACTTTTACGTTTGTGAGCCTCCCCCGGGAGAATTTCTGGGCGAGCACGCTCTGGGGTAACAGTCACTGGTTCCGTACTACTTCCTCCCCCTGGTGGAAGGAATAGTACAATGTCTCTTGGCCAGACCTTTACCCGGCCATCCGCGGCATGGAAGCGATAGGCTAGGAGGTCTTGGCCTTTTCCACAGTCCACCACAGGGTGAATGGAACGCTCCTTTTTGGGCTTGAAGGAGGCAATTTTTACTAAATCTCTCGCCACACAGTCCTTGTCCCTACGTACTTGCGAGGCTTCCACTGGGAAGCGAGCAATTGACAAAGTCTCTGTTTCACCCGGCAGGGAGTAAAGGGTAGATACCTTACCACTGCGGTGATTCACGGTGGCCAACAGGTCCTCGGGACGCTGTCAGTTCCCACATCGGCTGTCTGGGGACCTGTCCCTGACACTTCTGGGGCAGTCCACTCACTGTCTTGAAACTCGAGAGCGTTGGATCCCAGTCCTGGGACCATTTGGGTTGGAGCTCACAGGCTCACACTCAGGTCAGGAGCCTTAGTTCGGGACTTTTCCACGGCCGCCTCCATCGGAGCCTGTGGGGAGTTAGGAGGTTCCTCATCACTCCGCTGGCTTGCAATGGGTTTCTCTTCATCTGGAACGATATGCGGTGGGTACTGGTCCACTCGCACTGCGGGACAGCCATCTTCTAAGGGGGACACCTCCGCCAGGACGCGATGTCGAGTGGAGCCATTCGCCCGGGTGTCCAGACTTAAGGAGCTATCATGCTCCGTGGTCACCTGAAGGCTCACACTCAACACCCCTGGGGCAGTCAACTCACCCTTGTCGTCGTCAACAGGTACTGATCCCAAGCCTGGGACCGAAGGTACCTCTGTAGGCCAGACTGGCCATGGTAGGACACACGGGCCCATATCAGGATTCACTGTCACTGAGATAGTTGGCTTGATGACTTCACTAGAGTGGTCCGCCGGCAGGCGCATCACCACGAGTGGTTGGTCGCTGATATCACTAAAAGAAGATGGGGGTAAAGACAACTTACCCTGTGATTCTTCTGACTCCTCTGTATCATCGCTGGGGTGGTTCGCCGGTAGGCGCATCGCCACCGATGTGTCACTCGGTTCCATAGCTAGCTGGGCAGGTGATTCCTGCTCAGGAACCGGATCTAGAATGTTCACGAGGGCACACGGGCCCCCCACAACCTCCACAGCTGGTTGTTGGTCGCAGGAAGCACTAAGTAACTTCTCTCTGAAGACAGACTTAACTTCAGCACAACTCATGGTAATATAGAGGTCAGGCTTCTCCTCCTCCTCCTCTAAAGATATCACAAGCGGATCCTCCGAAATGTCTATGAGAGTTGTAGATAGGGTAGCTATACTGACCGGCTCATCGTCCTCTGCTGGTTCTACAGGCATAATAGGCTTCAATAACCGGGCCCCGCAACCGTCACATGGGGGTCCCCACATCAATGCCTCTCTAGAACAGTCACAGGTGGTACAGCAACATCGTATATACTGCTTTCCTTCCACCTCGGTTGGCTCGAAGCCTAGCGGGAACTGGGATAGATCGGCTCCATGGACACAGGCTTCTTGCAGGCAGGTGCACAGTAGTGCAAGGGAATCCACTCCTGGCACGTGCCAGGGCACATACACATTAGGGTGTATCCCCTGACAGTCTATCTCTGTTTCCTGCTCGGAAAGAAAATAATCCATGTCTACAACAGTGCCTTCCTCCTCCTCCTGGTGAACAGAAGTGTCTGAGGGCTGCTCGAAACTCTCGCTCCCCCTGGTGGATTCTAGAGGGGCAGCACACTCTTTCAAGGAGTGATTCTGGCTCTGCACTGTGTCACTCAGTTGGCGGGGGTGGGGCTTAGGTTTTCCCGCCAGTCCCGGATGGTTTTCTGCAACCTTGTTCTGAGCAGCCTGGCAGTCAGAATCACGTGTGTCATTTTGAGTTGGCGGGAGCCGCCATTTTAGGTGGGACTCACTGTTAGCATTCCCTGCTGCAGGAGCCTCCATTTTGACTACAGTCCTGTTAACTACACTGCAGCTTTTTGCATAGATCATGAGACAGTCCCCTGCGGAGGACTCGGGTAGGGTTAATTCATGGGGAACAGTCTCTAGGCATATGTCAGGCGTGGTGAACAGGAGATAGGTAATCCCCCGGCCGTCATTATCCAGCTTATAGTCTATCACCCGGGCGGTGGCCAATTCCGGGCAAGTTCTTACTTGTGCGCGCATTGTGGATAAGGCCGTATCATTGGATACTCCCGCCACTACAAACACGCGCCTTGGGGATAATTGCCGCGCTAAGGCCCAGTCATTGACGTCTTGCTGTGACGGCACCGACATGATGAAAAATATGAATGGCAATTTGAAAAAAATGAAAAAGGGCACACCAGGTCTATCTCAGCAGCGCCTCCAAATGTAGCCCTCTTTCCCCCCCCTAAGTGAGATTGGGGTGGGTAGGTGTATCTGACTACTTCTCAGTGTGGTGCGATACCTGTTTGGCAACCAGGAGAGCTGAGCTTCCGCATCGGGGAACCTGGGGTATGTACTTACACTCGGTGCAGCGCCTCCAAATGATGAGGGATCCCAACAGGGTGGGAGTGTGCCCTCACCAGAACCCACATACAGTAAATACACACCGTGTGAATAAACAGTATTTACTGAGCATGAACTGTATCTTCAATAACACCTGTTTGCATAACATCAAAACAATATATCAATAACAGTGCATCACTCTGAATGCATACCATCCCCCCACCCACATGTCCATCATCACATCCCCCCCAGTCTCTTGAGTGTCCCCAACAATAAAGACCAGTGTGAGTGTGAGGGATAGCGCTTCCCTGTGTTGGGGCCCGGTGGTGCACTTAATATATACTACCTCCCTGACCAGTACTGGTCAGGAAAATCCTTGGAACTCAGCAACACCGCACAGTGATCCCACGACGTGCTGCGCTGCTCTCTGCAGGAATGGATGCACACGCTGCATCCACAGGAAAGGAATCTCCAGCCGGAATGATCCTTTAACACAGTCTCTGAACACGCTGTCAGACAGTCAGATGCTGTCAGACAGCAGCCCCCTTGCTGCTCTAAATATGGTGAAGGCGTCCCTGTCCTTAGGCCAACCCTATACCATACAGCTTCCTCTGGTGTCATAGGGAACTAACTGGGCCCTGGGGTATACTGCACCGACACACTTTATTCGAGCAAATACCCAGTATGTACCTGGCAGATACCTGGAATGCGCCGCTCCTCACCTCTGACAAGCCCCGTTGCGTTTGCCTTCCCAGCCTGGGTTCATGCCTGGCTGACGGGCGGCTGATCTGTTAAATGATAATGATTAGGATTTAATAGGCTGCAATGCTTCGCGTGTCTACCAGATGGCATAAATTCATGAATTGTAATGCAGTATATATATATATACTGTGCAGTATTGCAGCCAGCGGGAATAAAATGCTTCAATCCCTGCCTGGAAAATACCTCAATGCACTCGGGCAGAAAACAGTCACAAACCTCAATACACCCGGGTATACCCGAATTCGTGGGACTAACCGAGCTCGAATAAAGTGTGTCGCCAGTGTACCTCTACCCTAGTCCCTGCATGCAGAATAACTCTCCCTGGAACTTCTGTCTGATCACAGACTCAGGCAGCTCACCACATGCAACTGGCACTGGTGATTTAACACACACTGAACAACTAGAAAGCAACCCCCCTTCTTCCTATGAGGGGCCTCTCACTAACACAGACAGATAACTGCTGTGGCTGCATTTAAGGCCACACTGTGTCTTCTAGTCAGAGCACACAGCACGACAGCTATGTCACTGACAAGATTACACACACCTATGGGCAGGGTCCTATCTAAGGGCCTTCCCTAAGAACTTACCCACTAACCTAGTGGGGAGTGGGGCCTACTGGGCCTGGGGTTTCTCTGGCCTAGTACAGTAGAGCCCTGCTCTGTGTACACTACCTTCCCCAATCTCTTCCTGGATCCAACTGACAAAAACCCTGTCTGCCCACAACATTGTTGCAAATCTGCAGCATGAGAATCTGCCAGCTCTATTGGCTTCAATGCTGCCTGTGACCAGGGTGAAAGTGCAGTCCCCGGAGGCTGCTGGGAATTGTAGTCCTTGGCACCGCTCTTTCCTATGGGGATCGCGTGCGCGATCTTTAATTCGCATGTGCAATGCTGTAATGACCGCTGCTACACTTAACTGCGCCTGCGCAACCTCCCAGAGCTCCGGCACACTGGCGATGGCCACCGCTACCCTGGCCAAGCTCTGCACATTGTGCAAACCTCGCACCGCAACCAAGATGACGGTGCCCGCCGGGAGAAGTCGCCGTCCCCTTCCCCCACTGACACAGGGGTAAGGCAGGGGGCAAAGGAAGATTTGGGGAGCCGGGGGTGACCCCCTTACACTTGTATGTCTCATTTGAACATTGTTGAAATGCATAGGCGTGTACTGTAACAGTATTACATTTCGGCGTATATAGTGCTCTTCCCTCGCTCGCCCCCGCACACACACACAGGATAATGTACAGCACTGCAGTATTTCAACTTGTTATCTACAGTACACCTCTCCCACGCCATTCCTTTGAACGGATGGCTTTCTGGTTTCAATCACATTCCTGTCATCACATTCCTGCATGTATAACGTTCAGTTTTGATTTTCTGTATTCTTCTGTGTTGATTATTAATCCTCATTGGGGGAAAAAAGTTTTTTTTAATATTCCTATTGTTGGCTTTCAGTCACCTCTCTGCACCTGCGTGTAATCCTCTTTGGGAAGGGAGCTGTAGTTGAGTACTGCGCATGCGTAAATTGCTAGCGAAGTTCAAGAGTGACCAAAAAAAAATATATATTTTTTTTCTCGTTATTTTTTATTATTATTTTCTCAACATGAATGAACATGTTCCTGCCTCAACCATCTTGACATTATGATATTCAATCTGTGCTGTAGCTTTTGACTACGACACTGTGCGTTTGACTGCACATGATTGATTTGTGTGATTTTTATGTATTTGGGGGTGTGGGGATCAAATTATTATGATGACCTGCCTATTGAAAATATGTCATGTCTTTGAACTACAGTACAGCTAATCCTTCATGCAGCTGTACCCTGTTCCACCCTCCCCCACACAGACACACACAAGGCTCGCTCAAGGATTTGAACCTTTTATCGACACCTCTACAAAAAAAATCATTAATTTTCCTATTGTTGGCTTTCAGTCACCTCTCTGCGCCTGCATGTAATCCTCTTTGGGAAGGGAGCTGTAGTTGATTATTACTGCGCATGCGTGAATTGCTTGCAAAGTTCAAGAGTGACCAAAAAAAATAAATATTTTTTTTTCTCGTTATTTTTTATTGTTATTTTCTCAACATGAATGAACATGTTCTGCCTCAACCATCTTGACATGATGATATTCAATCTGTGCTGTAGCTTTTGACTGTGACACTGTGCGTTTGACTGCACATGATTGATTTGTGTGATTTTTATGTATTTGGGGTTGTGGGGATCAAATTATTATGATGACCTGCCTGTTGAAAATATGTCATGTCTTTGAACTACAGTACAGCTAATCCTTCATGCAGTTGTACCCTGTTCCACCCTCCCCCACACAGACACACACAAGGCTCGCTCAAGGATTTGAACCTTTTATCGACACCTCTACAAAACCATGAATTAATTTTCCTATTGTTGGCTTTGAGTCACCTATCTACGCCTGCATGTAATCCTCTTTAGGAAGGGAGCTGTAGTTGATTATTACTGCGCATGCGTGAATTGCTTGCAAAGTTCAAGAGTGACCAAAAAAAATAAATATTTTTTTTTCTCGTTATTTTTTATTGTTATTTTCTCAACATGAATGAACATGTTCTGCCTCAACCATCTTGACATTATGATATTCAATCTGTGCTGTAGCTTTTGACTGTGACACTGTGCGTTTGACTGCACATGATTGATTTGTGTGATTTTTATGTATTTGGGGTTGTGGGGATCAAATTATTATGATGACCTGCCTGTTGAAAATATGTCATGTCTTTGAACTACAGTACAGCTAATCCTTCATGCAGTTGTACCCTGTTCCACCCTCCCCCACACAGACACACACAAGGCTCGCTCAAGGATTTGAACCTTTTATCGACACCTCTACAAAACCATGAATTAATTTTCCTATTGTTGGCTTTGAGTCACCTATCTACGCCTGCATGTAATCCTCTTTTGGAAGGGAGCTGTAGTTGATTATTACTGCGCATGCGTGAATTGCTTGCAAAATTCAAGAGTGACCAAAAAATATATATTTTTTTTCTCGTTATTTTTTATTATTATTTTCTCAACATGAATGAACATGTTCCTGCCTCAACCATCTTGACATTATGATATTCAATCTGTGCTGTAGCTTTTGACTGCGACACTGTGCGTTTGACTGCACATGATTGATTTGTGTGATTTTTATGTATTTGGGGGTGTGGGGATCAAATTATTATGATGACCTGCCTATTGAAAATATGTCATGTCTTTGAACTACAGTACAGCTAATCCTTCATGCAGCTGTACCCTGTTCCACCCTCCCCCACACAGACACACACAAGGCTCGCTCAAGGATTTGAACCTTTTATCGACACCTCTACAAAAAAAATCATTAATTTTCCTATTGTTGGCTTTCAGTCACCTCTCTGCGCCTGCATGTAATCCTCTTTGGGAAGGGAGCTGTAGTTGATTATTACTGCGCATGCGTGAATTGCTTGCAAAGTTCAAGAGTGACCAAAAAAAATAAAAAAAAAAATTTCTCGTTATTTTTTATTGTTATTTTCTCAACATGAATGAACATGTTCTGCCTCAACCATCTTGACATTATGATATTCAATCTGTGCTGTAGCTTTTGACTGTGACACTGTGCGTTTGACTGCACATGATTGATTTGTGTGATTTTTATGTATTTGGGGTTGTGGGGATCAAATTATTATGATGACCTGCCTGTTGAAAATATGTCATGTCTTTGAACTACAGTACAGCTAATCCTTCATGCAGTTGTACCCTGTTCCACCCTCCCCCACACAGACACACACAAGGCTCGCTCAAGGATTTGAACCTTTTATCGACACCTCTACAAAACCATGAATTAATTTTCCTATTGTTGGCTTTGAGTCACCTATCTACGCCTGCATGTAATCCTCTTTGGGAAGGGAGCTGTAGTTGATTATTACTGCGCATGCGTGAATTGCTTGCAAAGTTCAAGAGTGACCAAAAAAAATAAATATTTTTTTTTCTCGTTATTTTTTATTGTTATTTTCTCAACATGAATGAACATGTTCTGCCTCAACCATCTTGACATTATGATATTCAATCTGTGCTGTAGCTTTTGACTGTGACACTGTGCGTTTGACTGCACATGATTGATTTGTGTGATTTTTATGTATTTGGGGTTGTGGGGATCAAATTATTATGATGACCTGCCTGTTGAAAATATGTCATGTCTTTGAACTACAGTACAGCTAATCCTTCATGCAGTTGTACCCTGTTCCACCCTCCCCCACACAGACACACACAAGGCTCGCTCAAGGATTTGAACCTTTTATCGACACCTCTACAAAACCATGAATTAATTTTCCTATTGTTGGCTTTGAGTCACCTATCTACGCCTGCATGTAATCCTCTTTTGGAAGGGAGCTGTAGTTGATTATTACTGCGCATGCGTGAATTGCTTGCAAAATTCAAGAGTGACCAAAAAATATATTTTTTTTTTCTCGTTATTTTTTATTATTATTTTCTCAACATGAATGAACATGTTCCTGCCTCAACCATCTTGACATTATGATATTCAATCTGTGCTGTAGATTTTGACTGCGACACTGTGCGTTTGACTGCACATGATTGATTTGTGTGATTTTTATGTATATGGCGGTGTGGGGATCAAATTATTATGATGACCTGCCTGTTGAAAATATGTCATGTCTTTGAACTACAGTACAGCTAATCCTTCATGCAGCTGTACCCTGTACCCCTCTCCTCCCGCACACACACACACACACACACAAGGCTCGCTCAAGGATTTGAACCTCTTATGACACCGCTCCAAAACCATTCATTAATTTTCCGATTGTTGGCTTTGAGTCACCTCTCTGTAATATTCTTTGGGAAGGGAGCTAGCTTATGATTACTGCGCATGACTCACCCATCCACCCCCCCAACCCTTTGAGGATTTGTTTACGGTAACGCTTGTGATAATCCCTTCTCGAATTTGATATGTAAATCTGATTTACACAGCACTGTGAAATTGAGAGTTAAAAAACCATCATGTTTTTGATGCAGTAAGTTACCAATTGTTGTCATTCTTTCTTTTTCTTTGGTGTAGGGGGGGGGGCGGGGTTTGTCAATGATTATGATTATTATGAATGTTAAAAAATATTTATTTTATTTTATCAGGAACAAAAAATACAAATATATAATCATGAATAATACAAAATGCAGTCTTTATTCAGTTCTTCTGTCAGTTGAAAATTGAGGGCCTGTGGATAATCATGAATAATGCACATTGATAATAATATTAATTAATAATATATAATATATAATAATATATATAATAATATAACATTTTCCTTCTTTATCTTCTTCCTCATTCTGTGTAGTTCATTGAGAGAGAGGTGGTTTTGTGTAAATCATGACTGCACTTTAGATACACTTTACTGTACACACAGTTCACACAATGTACACATGATACCCCCTCCCCTTTTCCATCCTTTTTTTCTCTGAAAAGACAAGAAAATAAAAAATTAGTGCAGTTAGGTGCATATTATGGCATTGTGAACTGTATAGCTACTCCATATTGGACAACAGTATAAGTTAATACTGTAAAACCAGTCTATACAGGAACTACTTTATACTGTAACTACTGTTAAATACTTTGTAGCCAGATGGCTAGTGCAGCTCTCTCAAGAAATAAATAAATTGTGCAGTTAAGTGCATATTATGGCATTGTGTACTGTATAGCTACTCCATATTGGACTACAGTATGCAGTTAGTACGGTCAAACTAGTCTATACTGGAACTACTGTATACTGTAACTACTGTTAAATACTTTGTAACCAGATGGCTAGTGCTGCTCTCTCAGGAAAGAAAAAAATCTGTGCCATACTTACCTGTATCATACAGTACTGTACTTGGTGTGCCTGTACTTACCATAATACAGTACAGTACTATACCATACTACCTTCCTGATGCTTGCCCATTACTCTCGATCCCAATCGGCAACACAGTCGCAATATGGTCAATATATTTATTGCATCGTTCCACGGTGAGTACATCGTTCCCAAAAACTCATTATGCCTTGCGCCAACTCATCCTTTTTGGAGGGTTTCACAACTTTTCGGATATGATCCTTCAGCTGATGCCTGACCATTTCGATAGGATTGAAGTCTGGTGATCTGTCATTGGAGGGGGGAAAAAGGGACAATTAGTTAAAGAGATACACAGTAAAAACAGTGGGAAAAAATGAGACACGGTTACCGCACTTACTCCGCTGGCGTCTTCATCCAGTTAATACCGCGCTCAAGAATATGTGCTGTTGACGCAGTGTGCTTCGGATCGTTGTCCTGGTAGAAACAGTGACCATCTGGGAACTCACGTGTGATGTATTCCACAATCTCAGGCACAATTTGCTCTTGGATAAAAGCTTTATTCATGATTCCTATAACAAGAAAAGAAAAGTGCTCAAAAAACTGCACACTAGTACAGTACAGTGCATAAGGCAAAAGCGTGTGACTTATTTTGCCTTCAAAGATGGCAATGCATCCTGGTCCACGCCTAGAGATGGCACCCCACACATGCATCTGCACTGGGTGCAGGTGTTACAGTCGAGTGAAAGAACACGGTGTTGGCAAAAGAAAAAGCTGCTACACCTTTGAACATTTGGTGTGTTGAACATCTGGGTGTTTTGGACGCAGCTTCATAGATATGCGACCTTTTTTCTGGAATGCAAAGGTGGCAAATATCTCCAGCGATACAGTAGACTCGTCAGTGAAGATGCAATCCTGGAATGTTTCTCCACTGTCGATCCATGCCTGGGCCTGGACCACTCTCTTGATCTTGTTAACGTCCCTTATCATAGGGTACGCTCTGTTATGACAAGGAATAATTTTATAGGTACAGTACAGTTTCTTAAACAAAACTTTAACCGCCTGTACTGTCCAGTACTAACCTCACACGTCCATATTTCCATCCAATTCTGCGTCTCATCTTCTTTATGCTGGTCTCGGATACAGTGAGATTGTGATTTTGCAGCAGAGTGTATTTGACCCTTAAGGCACTCTTCTCATCATTCTCTTCACTTATTTTGTCGACCAGAAGAGATGTCTCCCTACAGTGTACAGAAAAACAACAATCTGGTGAGTTACAGTGCAGTAGGCCACAAGTACAGCACATCATTTACAGTAAACAATAATTTTAACAATAATGCCGCTTCTCTCCAGGGAACCCTCATCTCATCCTCCATCCACCCAGATGTCCACACCACCCCATGCACAAAATCCAGCTCGTTAGACCACATGTTGAATGGGTTAAGTGTCGATATCCCCGGGAACTCTACTATGCTGGTAAAGATAGATCTTCTTTTAGAGATCATGCTAAATATGGATCAACGGATGGAGAAGATGGATCAACATATGGAGAAGATGAATCAACGGACGGAGAAGATAGAGACTGACATAGCGGTGATACATAATTTGATCAGAGTTCATGCCCCTGTATCACCGACGCCGGAGCAGGAGGGTGGCATGGATGGGATGAATGGGTCCTTCGACCACCTTCCATCACCAAGCACACCCCCTCCACCAAAGGAATATGTGTACATGTATGCCGTTGACGAGGATGACATGACAACCCCATCAAGACCACGCCTAGAGACAACACGGCGACCAAGACAGGAGGAAAGCATCCTCCCAGACAACCTACCCTCGCCCGCTGCCACAAGCACACCCGCTCCCAGAAGAACACCCGCTTCCAGAACCCAACCCACATACATTTGCATCGATACGGTGCCCGACATCATCCTGCGCTAGCTGCCCAATCCACTCAGGGAGAAGTATAGGGCGATGAGTGCTGGTTTACCCCAGAAGTATGCCATGTTAATTTTCAAGCACCACGTGTCCTACTTGGTGTACTGCGGGTGGGCCAACAATGTAAACTACAAATGAAATCGCAGAAAAAGGGCTCTTCCTGAAAATTTAAGGACTATTGTGGAGGAATTGCGGCGCTATTTTTCAATTACAGATCCTGTAATTAAAATCGTGAGAGACGCCATTAATGGCATTTTGTGTCATACAAGGCATCGGCCCTGAAAGGACAATCTGGTGGGGATCGAATTTGCGTTACTGTTCAAATGTTTATTTTTTGACTTGTTGCTTGTTTTAACTTCAGGATCCTGAAAACCGGGCCTGTTTGCGGCCCTCGAGGACTGGAGTTGTGCAGGCCTGACTTACTGTACTGTACACCATCCTACTGTAAATGATTTGACTTTCTGTACTTTAATAGAGGAGATGTTGCGTGATTTAAATTTAATTAATAAAGAAATGCTTTTTACTAACACCATACTGTTGTGCTGTAAATGTTTTGACTTTCTGTACTTTAATAAAGGAGATGTTGCATGTTTTAAATTTTATTAATAAAGAAATGTTTTTACTTACACAAGACCTGCACAACTCCAGTCCTCGAGGGCCGCAAACAGGCCTTGTTTTCAAGACATCCTGAAAACCGGGCCTGTTTGCGGCCTTCGAAGACTGGAGTTGTGCAGGCCTGACTTACTGTACTGTACACCATCCTACTGTAAATGTTTTGACTTTCTGTACTTTAATAAAGGAGATGTTGCATGTTTTAACTTGTATTAATAAAGAAATGTTTTTTACTAACACCATACTGTGGTGCTGTAAATGTTTTGACTTTCTGTACATAAATGTTTTACTAGCAGTACACCATACACCTGAAAATGTTTTGAATTGCTGTACACTTTTTGTACTTACTCCACCAATAAAAGAAAATGTTGATTTGTTTTAAATTGTTCCATTGTCTCCTTTTATACTTTAACAAAATACAGTGTTTCTAGAACATACAGTACAGTACTGTCCAGGCATACTGTACCGTATACTGTAGGCATGCTAAGTACTGTACATCACAAGAGTATTAAAACAATACATGCTGTACGGGTAGTAGAATACACACATGTACTGGAATACATGTAGACTAAATGCATACTTTTATTTTTCGGGTTTATTATACAGTATATATATATAAAAAAAAGTATTGTATACGGTCTGAAAACAACAGCATACTGTTTCAGGTTTTCTATGAAGTTCTCAGTTACAGTATTCTATCCTAATCAATAGCAACGGCCACTAAACTGTTGACTCCGGTACATGGTTTTTTAAATCCGATTCAGCAATGTGCAGGCATTGTTACACAAAGCGATATTATCCATCGAAATCCCTCCATGTGCCGTTTTCCGCATGAGATGACAAAGTTTTCTTTTCTGAGGAAAAACAAAGTAAAAGTTTTACTGTAATGGTCAGGCAGTCCCCTAAAGAAGTTCCCACAGTCAGTCCCACCAATAATTTTCTCGGGGGACGTCTCCAGTTCACATGCGCATGCGCCTACTGTCGATGTGATGACACGCATATGCATTTCAAGAAGGTTCCAATGCGCATGCGCCTAGCTTTCCACCAATTGTTCAGTATCTATTGTAGAAGCTGCTCAGCCAATGATATTGCTTACAGGAGAATCACTTGACTGTGCATTGATATTGATATTTCAAAAACAGAATAAAATACGGCAACATTACTCACCATAGACTTTGCCAATCAGCTGGCGCCGAGCCACTGCCAGTCCCGTATTCTTGATCATACACATAGTTGACAGGTGTCAGCGGGACTACTACACCTGTAGTTGACAGCTGATGAGGCTGGAAATCACTTTGGTACATGCAAGCTTGCTGGAATCTGTATGCGAAATCCGGCTGCAGGTATCCGTGCGGGGACAGACAGCAAGGGTTGCCGGTCACCAGGTTTTCACTGACGGTCGGACCATTATTGGAAGCTGGCGCTGTCGCTGACGCATTGCTTGCCAGCGACTGACGTTTCTTAGTTGGTTTTAACATGACCTTTCGCCTTTTGAAGTCTCCATGATCAAAGGTACGGGAAAAATCTGGTGCTATACCCTGTCGGGCACCTATACCCTGGTGCTAAAATCTGGTGCTATACCACCAATACCCTCCTTTAACACCGTGTGCGGGATCAATACGAAAAAAACACGGATCGATACATAACTTTTACCATATTGCACGCTTCCACACATGAGCATCTGGTGAAAATTTGTAAAAGTCATAGTTTTCGATAAAATACTGATAAATTTGACCAACTGTTGCCATCTTATCATCTGTTGCATTAATCGCGGCCCATATTAAATAAGCGTACGTTATATCGGGTTGTTGGTACACGGACTGCAGCGGTGCACTCATCTCGGAACTCTCAGGACAATAGAACACCAGATACTGCGCATTTAGTTTTTAATATGAAAAGCCTAAATTGATACATTATTGTAACTTCTTCAGTACCAAAGCTAATTTACAATAGACCACTGTGGTATTTTTTTAACCACCAGCAAGTCGACACATTACTGAAGCGCATACGCATTACAATTCATGAATATCTGCTACCTGGCAGATACGCGAAGAATTGCAAGCAATTAAATCCAAACCATTATCAATAAACACATCAATTAACACATCAACCGCGGGTGACGCCGGCATGAATGCAACATGAATGCGGCATGAACGCAGTGAAGTGCGTGGCATTCGGAAAAAATCTCCGAAACAATTTAGAGATGTCGGAGAATAAAAGGGGCCACGGATATAATCATAGTCATATGTAATGGTACAATACTGTATGTCATTGAGGAATATTTGCATAGGTATTCACAAATTGGAATTAGCATTTGAAGTTTACATATGGCAGCCTTGCGGAATTTTTCGACACTCTGTGAGTCAGGAGATTGGCCGTTTAAACTGTGAACTCTTTGATGTTGAGACTCCTTTCACAGGCTGTTTGCACATACTGTGCTGTACAGTATGTTCCCAGCTTGTAACCATACAGTATATTGACCATGTAACCCTTTGATTATTTGTGTAGTTATTTTTTTTTAAATCCCTATGTTTGTTGTCAGCACTTCAGAGGATTAAATGATAAATGCATTATTATTGCCAATAAACATAAAATGTAGTAATTGAATCGTCCACAATAACAGCTCTTAGTGTTAATGTTACCTTCTATTCATATTCCACAGTGAAAGAACCACGGGGATGAAAGAGAGTTAGGAACAATGGGCAAAGAGTATAGATGTGTGAAACTATCCAAAAATGCCGTTGCACATGTTTAAAAGTTGTTTTTTCCCTATATTCGTTTTGCCAAGCCTGAGGGCAAGAATGTCGCTAAATTAGTAAGCGTTCAGCGAAATATGGCCAGACAGGGAGCAAGGCATTGTGTGTGTGTGTGTGAGCCTTATTCATAGCCTGAACATTAAGCAAATCTAGTGATTTTATAGATTTTTCGGCAATTTACATTTAAAGCGAAATGGCGACGCACACTGACTTGACAACACAGAACTTTGATGTGGTTGTCTTTTGTTTTGGAATACAGCAAATATCGCCTGATAGGCGACCTTGGGTGAACGTTTCACACAAAAGGTGGAACATTATTACTGAGAAGTAGAGACAAATGGGATTTTTGGATATACAGATGTGTCAGACTTAATAGCTTCTACTGATAACACAACATATGTTTTAATACCGATTTTCCATAGGCTTCAATGGCACTGATAATGCAGAATATCCCACTGTAATGTGCCAGCGGGTACTTAAACCTTTGCGACATTTGTGCAATATTGTGATAATTGTACTTACCAGCATTAGTCACACATATCTAAGCTCTTGGGGGGCAGGGACTCCTTTTTCTATTGTTTTGTATGAAGCACTTATTCACATTATCTTATAATATGTCATGTGTATTGTAAAGCGCTATGTACCTGAATGGCGCGATATAAATAAAGATATGCATACATACATATCTACTGAGATTGTTAGTATGTAAAAGTCATCCCCACTAATATTTTTTTTGTACTTCATAAAGCCGGATATTCTATCAATGTAAGTTGACATGGCAAAAAACAGCCGTAAGGGCCACAGAGCTTAGTTGATGTTACCCTACAGGATGTAGAGATAGGCTGGACAGTCGGTACCATTATATACAACTTGAGCAACTCTCTCTCCCCCACAAAAACAGATCTTATTTTTTTTAGTCTGAGACTTTGAAAGTAGTAGTGTCTCCAGTTGTACAATATATGTAGCGCTGCTTCTCCTGCCCCTGGGAGATTTACTCTGGCTACAGGTCAGTGTGGTGCTAGATACCTGTTTGGTTCAGGAGAGGCTGAGCTTCTGTGATGTTGTGGGGAAACAGGACATGCTTTCGGCAGTTTCGGGCAGTAGTTCTTCTCATGGTGCTGCGCCTCCAGTCACAGTAGGCTTCAGAGTTCTGGAGACAGTCCCTCCTGTGACAGTCCTCTGACATACTCCTGCCCAATAGACTCAGGCAGGGGTATATAAAACGGGATCCATCATTGGTCTAGCCACTGCAGTTCTTGTTACAGCGGATGCATGATGTTAATAGCAGGATTCAGGTCTTAGGGTGGCCCTAGTCCACACTGGTAGGCAGGAGACCCAGCCAGGTGCCTTAACTCTTCCCCAACCCATAACGGGGCTGGAGGCTCTAACCCCTGATGGGTGAACATGGACTGACTAACGTTAGATGCTTCCTCCCTAAGGCACAGGAGGGTGAGGGCACAAGGTCTGCAACATTATTGGCTGTACACAGACCCAGTTCCATCTCCTCACCCTGTCACTCAGAAAGGCTGCTGAAGGAGGGGAAAACAGAAGATGACAGTCTGTTATAGCCTGCATCTATCAGGGCTTAAATAACAGGGGGCAGTAGAATAGCCAAACCTACCATGGCTATATTACATACATATAGTTAGGTCTGGAAATAATTGGACACTGATACAAGTTTTGTTATTTCGGCTGTGTACCAAAATAAATTAAAGTTACAGTTAAATAATGATTATGGGCTTAAAGTGCAGTCTATCAGCTTTAATTTGAGGGTATTCACATCCAAGTTGGAGAAACGGTTTAGGAATTACATCTCTTTAATATGTAGCCCCCTCTTTTTCAAGGGTCCAAAAGTAATTGGACAATTGACTCAAAAGCTGTTTCATGGACAGGTGTGGGCTATTCCTTTGTTATTTCATCATCAATTAAGCAGGTAAAAGGTCTGGAGTTGATTCCAGGTGTGGCATTCGCATTTGGAAGCTGTTGCTGTGAACCCACAACATGCGGTCAAAGGAGCTCTCAATGCAAGTGAAACAGGGCATCTTTAGGCTGCAAAAAAAAGAAAATCCATCAGAGAGATAGCAGGAACATTAGGAGTGGCCAAATCAACAGTTTGGTACATTCTGAGAAAAAAAGAATGCACTGGTGTGCTCAGCAAGACAAAAAGGCCTGGACGTCCACGGAAGACAACAGTGGTGGATGATTGTAGGATCCTTTCCATGGTAAAGAAAAACCCCTTCACAACATCCAGCCTAGTGAAGAACACTCTCCAGGAGGTAGGCATATCATTATCCAAGTCTACCATAAAGAGAAGACTTCACGGGAGCAAATACAAAGGGTTCACCACAATATGCAAACCATTCATAAGCCTCAAGAATAGAAAGGCCAGATTAGACTTTGCCAAACAATATCTAAAAAAGCCAGACCAGTTCTGGAACAGCATTTTTGGACTGATGAAACTAAGATCAACCTGTACCAGAATGATGGGAAGAAAAAAGTATGGAGAAGGCTTGGAACGGCTCATGATCCAAAGCATACCACATCATCTGTAAAACACGGTGGAGGCAGTGTGATGGCATGGACAAATATGGCTTACAATGGCACTGGATCACTAGTGTTTATTGATGATGTGACAGAAGACAGAAGCAGACGGATGAATTCTGACATGTATAGAGATATATTGTCTGCTCAGATTCAACCAAATTCAGCGAAGTTGATTGGATGGCGCTTCACTTTACAGATGGACAATGACCCAAAACATACTGCAAAAGCAACCTAGGAGCTTTTTTTTTTTTTTTTTAAATATTTTTTTTCCTTTATTGGCGTCTTGCAAGGTACATACATGTGGATAATAAGGGGACATTCACAGCCTAACAAGTCATTTTGGAATACAGGCACATGACAGTGAAGTACTCTGAGACACACAATAAACCATTTTTTCCTACTTTCAGTAGTAAAAAGAAAGGGGACGACGAGGGGCGGGTGGATAGTTGGGAACGACATGGGGAAGAAGAGGGGGGGTGGGGGGTGAGGAGGAAGGGATTGTGGTGGGTAGGGCACTCCGGCCCTCGGGCCCAAAGGGATCAGAATTGGGCCAGGGCTTGCAGCAGTGTTGGAGCCCCAGAGCCTGGCCAGGTTTCCCAGGTTCTATAGAATTGAGGCATTCTCTGCTTCAGCATGGCTGTCAGTATCTCCATGTTCATGACCCCATCTATTCTTTTAATTACCGTTCTCCTGGAAGGGGCCTTCACTTGTTTCCAGGCCGCGGCGATACAGCATCTGGTGGCCGTAAGGATCGCCGAGGTAAGTCTGGCTATGGGGGCGGGGAGGTCTTCAATTGGTCTCCCCAGCACGTACGTCAGAGGGTCCAGGGGGACCTCCAGTCCCAAACTTTCAGTCAGAGACTCTGGATCCTGGTCCAGAACCTCTGGATCTCTGGGCATGCCCACCAAATATGGGGCATGTCCCCCCTTTGACCACATCCTCTCCAGCACACGTCTGTGGTGCCTGGGAAGATCTTGCTCAGTCTACTCGGGGTTAGGTACCATTGGAATAAGATTTTATAAATATTTTCCTTGTGATTGAGCAAATTGATGTTTTGGTGGCAGCTTCCCAGATATCCTCCCTGTCCTCCAGGTCGATTGGGATGTTTAGATCAGCACTCCATTTTTGCATATATGAGTGTGAGGGGGGGAGTGGGATGCCTCTAATGTTCTATAAACTTCGGAAATTAAACCTCTCTGGTATTCCCCCTTTAGGCAGAGGGTCTCGAATCTAGTGCATGCTGGGAATTTAAGGTTAGGGGATTGGGCTCTCAGGAAGTGCCTTATCTGAAGGTATTTGAAGATGGGGAGGTCTGGGGAGGAGAACTTATTTTTAAGTTCTTGGAAGGACAGGACCTCATCGCCTTCCAGAAGATCCGCAATCACTCTGATATTTAGGCCCTGGAATTGGCCAAATTGGGTACGGGAGCACCCGGGTGGGAAGTCCGGGTTCCCGAAGATGGGGGTGAGTTGTGAGGGGGATGAAGCTAGGCCATGTTTCCCTGTAGTTTTTGTCCAAGTAGACCACGTGCACCTCATCGCCCCAAGCTCAAATTTCAGGGGCCTCCTTTCCTTGTGGGCCTGGGACCATAGTAAGGCCGAGAGGGGGGTGGGGGCTGCGTGGTGCGTTTCTATTTCCAACCAGCAGTTGGAGGTCGGGGGGGTTGTTCCAAACCACCGCCTGCCTCAGCTGGGTCACCTGGTAATATCTCACCACATCCGGGGCCCCCAAGCCCCCTCTCGTCCTCGTGGCCAACAGTACCGATCTCGGCACCCTTGGTCTATGCTGCTTCCATATAAAACGGAGGATATGAGCCTGCATACTCCGTAGTTCTACTAGCGGGACAGGGACTGGGAGGGTTTGAAAACAGAAAAGTAATCGGGGAAGGACATTCATTTTAGCGGACACAATCCTTCCAAACCAAGAGGTCTGGTGGGTATGCCAAGTCTCAAGGTCTCTTTTAATCTGGTGGAAAAGGGGGGGTAGTTATCTTGATATAGCGAGCTGTATGAGCTCGCTATTTTTATACCTAGGTATTTAATGTGGGAGTTATTCCACTTATACTTGAAGTTGGTTTGCAGGAGTTTCCAAGTAGGATCTGGGAGAGAGATGTTGAGCGCCTCGGACTTGTTCATATTTATTTTATAGTCGGACACTAGTGTAAATTGGTCCAACATTTTCTGGAGATTTGGAAAGGAGGTGTGCGGGTCGGTTAAGGTCAAAATGACGTCTTCAGCAAAGAGGGAGATTTTATACTCCCTGTCTGCAATTGGGATGCCTTTTATGCTGGGTTCGGCTCTGATCCGGGCTGCTAGTGGCTCTATTGATAGGGCAAATAGTAGAGGGGATAGGGGGCAACCTTGCCTGGTTCCATTTTTGATTGATATTGGATTGGAGAGCCCTCCCGGGAGTTTTAAGAGGGCGGTAGGGTTGTTATAGAGGGCTCGCACCCCCTCTAGGAACGGCCCTGAGGGGCCAAATCGAAGCATAGTTTGGTCAAGAAAGGACCATTTGATTCGGTCAAATGCCTTTTCGGCATCAAGGCTCAGGATCATAGCCTGAGACTTATTGAGGTGAACGTGGTCTATAATGTTGATAATTTTGTGGGTGTTGTCAGAGGCCTGTCTTCCTGACACAAAGCCCACCTGGTCTATATGAATCAATCTGCGGAGAATAGGGTTCAGTCTGTTTGCTAGGATCTTGCTGAAAAGCTTGAGGTCTGTGTTGAGTAGAGAGATCGGTCTATAACTACCGCTTTGTAGCGGGTCGCTACCTTCCTTGTGGATGATGGCAAGGTTGGCGGCCGAAATTGTGCCTGGGATTGGCTCCCCATCCAAGAAGGAATTGAACACGTCCAACAGGTAAGGGGAGAGGGATGCTGCAAACTTTTTATTGTAAGCATTAGAAAATCCGTCGGGGCCGGGTGTCTTGGCTATTTTAAGCGAGGAAATGGCTTGGGACGCTCTTCTTGGGTTATTTTCTGATTAAGGAACCCAAGTTCTTCCGCTGAAAGGGATGGAAGGTTGCATTGGGTTAAGTATTCTGCGGCTATTTTGGCACTGGCTCGGTCCTGTCCGGGGGGTGGAGGTTGTATAGTTCTTTGTAGAACTCTGCGAATTCCTGCGCAATTTCCTTCTCGTTATATGTTATCTGCCCGTTTCTGGTGCGGATTTTTGTGATCTGGGCTTTGGTCTTTCCGCCTCTAAGTTTCGAGGCCAGGAGTTTATCTGCTTTATTGCCCCTATCGTAGAACTTCTGGTTAGTCCATTTCAGCGCTCTCTCTACCTCGTCAAGCTGCAGTATTTTGAGTTCTGTTCTTGTCTTATCTAGGGTTCTGAACACTTTTTTCGAAGGGGACTGCTTATGTTGGAGTTCTAGGGCCAAGATCTTTTCAGTGAGTTCTTTTTGCGCTTTGAGTTTCGTTTTTTTCTTATAAGAGGCTAGAGAGATGAGGTTTCCTCTAATGGTAGCTTTGTGCGCTTTCCAGCAGCTACTGGCTAATTGAGCAGGCTGAAATCATGTTTGCTCATGGAGTGTCAGGAAGTGACTATACACAATGAGACTGACTGCTGTTCCCAGAGAAAGGGGACAGAGAAGAGTTATCCCCAGCTATGTAAAGCTGGCACAGTCCCCTAGGCTCGCTAGACCGTGGTCCCGGAGCCTGCTGGGACTGCCTGGGTTGTTAATCCCAGGAAGAGGAAGGAAGGACGCGAGACCCTGTTGAAGCAGGGATGTCCTGCCCTTAACATTGGACTTACAGAGGAGAGATTCTCTGAGCTCATGTGGGGCTGAGCTCCCCTAGGAAGGAAGGATACGAGGCCGCGCTGATGCGGTGACGTCTGCTCCAAACCCTGGAGTAACAGATAAGTGAAACACGTTATTTCTGTGTTCAGAGGCTGTATATGTTCACCTACAATAGTACCTAATTGGGGTGGTAACCAGCTTAGCTGTCCATCCAGTTAGTAAGGGTGCAAGCTGAATGTGTAGTTAGTCTCTTAAGAGGAGTAGGCGTTTGTTTAATGATTTTGTTTTGACTTACACTAACAGGCCCACTGTCCCTTTATTATTTAATCCTTGTACATAAACCCCATATAAAGAAATACAACGTTTCCTGCCATAATCTGGGACACAAGATCCTACGCTGTGACGGAGACATCACAATATGTATGTATGTATAAATAAATATTTGTGTGTCATGTGCGGCCCTTGAAGTATATAGCTCACCACAGCGCTAAAGTGATGAATGCAGTATATTGTTTATGCTATAGAGAAGAAGTAGAAAAATAAACACCTTCACATAATCAAACATTTTGAGGTCTCAATTATTAATGCCCTAGAGTGCCACAGATCCTAAAATGAAACTTTATTGTTTTTTGGGGTTTTTTTGGAGCCTTCCTAAGCAAAGCTGTTTCAGATTGAATATGTTAATACGGTATGTTGTTAAAATTGACACATCAAAACTAGCAAATATCTTGTCGGACACAAATTTAAAACAATGTTATCTGCACACAATTGTCGGTGTTGCTTGACAAATGATTACAAATGATTATGTTATTTCCACGTTGTGTTGCAGGAAGAGAAATGTTCGTATCAACTGCTACCTCTAAAGACTCAAAAGTGTGTTAACTTACTGTCCAAACATTGGAAGCAGAGATTCATGAGTCTTTTTCTTTATTGAAATAGCTGCACTGGAATTTAAAAAAGATTTACTGATGCTGTCACAAGTGTTTTAAGAACGTTCTTCTCTTCTCTGGATTTCCTGAGAATGTGGTACTTGAAATTCATCATAGTTATTCTAAAACTCACACATTTTTGCTAATGATAGATAATTTCACTTTCAGAGAATGCACTGCACTTTGATGCCTTATATGAAACAGTTGAGCTCTAACTACATCACTGCTTGAGGGACCGGCAATGGATGGCTTTGTAAAGTATTACAGACCCCTCAGGCAGTAAACGGATTACACTAATGGCATTGTCATCGTTTTTTAAACATGTCAATCAGAAATATCTGGTCATGTCCAATTAGTTTACCTGAATAAAATAGCAAAACAAAAGCTAGCACACCCATAAACACTCACGATTACGTTAAGCATCATAACTTTCTTACAAAACATATTAATTCTAAATGCAGCATCTTGTTAGGGAAATTCGAATGCCTTTTTTAATTTTAAAAGAACAAGACACTACATGAAAAATACTGTACAACATTTCAGGCTTACAGTTCCTGAAGAAGGTCTGTCAGTGCGGTCACACTGGTTTGAGTCAAGCACCCCAAATTAATAGTGAGTTGAACTAGACTAATCTAAATTGTTTTTGCTCAGATAGAAGGTGTTTTCATCTCTCTATGTGGTGCCTGACATCCTTCAAGTGGCTCCAGCTCCAGAATCAGCCCAGGCAATGATGCTGACCCCAAAGCTATTACAAAAACATGCAAGAAACAATGAAATTCCTATTAAAAAAGGCTGGTGGGCAGGCTTGTCATCAGTTTTTTCCTGCTGCAAGAGGTGTCAAGTGGTATGCGCCTTAAATTAAACTTAAATGAAACTCCCTACACTTCCCTCATAGCTCAATCCTAGCCAACCCTTTACCAGGCAGAACCCTTAAACCCTTGGTTCATGCCCCCTCTAAGCCCGGCTGGCTTTCTGGGACTATGCCAGAGGGGCTTGCTACCACATGCAGCACCTATCACCTGAGATCAGACTCCAAAAGACTGTTCATGGTCCCAAGGCTCAACAAAGTATCCGGCCGCTCCTCCTTCTCTTACCGTGCACCACAAAACTGGAACAACCTACCGGAGACTCTTACATCCTCCACCAGTCTAAGTTCTTTCAAATCTAAGGCTGTCACACATTTTAATGTGGTCTGTAATTGTTTCATACGACCATAATACAAATTATCTTTAACTGTGTATATAATGTATACTCTGCTCATTATGTAACTGTATTTGTAACCATGTATTATTTGTCTTAACTCTGTGCCCAGGACATACTTGAAAACGAGAGGTAACTCTCAATGTATTACTTCCTGGTAAAATATTTTATAAATAAATAAATAAATAAATAATTGATTACTTCCGTGGTCCACATATTGTGTGTCTAGAAACTTGGTAACTACTATTCTGTCAAAGTTAGTGCAGCTCTGGAATTCAGAAACTGCTGGATTGAGAACCACTTCATCGGTGACACAATGCATCACTATCACAGTAGAACCACTAGACCTGTTAACAGGATGAAAGATGCTGTGTCAAGCAGGGTACACGGTACAAATATATCCAGCAGTAACACTTGACATTTCACTTAGACTAGATAGAGGTCAGTGTGCAGGAGTATGAAACTTCAGACAAGTCACTTTGTCTTCCTGTATTCTAGAAATGAGCTTACTTAATGGATTGTATGATGATGTGCAAAAATAGTACTAGTTGTGAAAATTGAATTTGCAGGGGAACTTAAAAGAGTACTAAAGCACATAACATCCAATACCTCTGCTAAAACTATGATTCATTCGGGTAATGTAGGAAAGATATAGCTAAAGTTGTCTAATAAACAGAATCAAGGAGACCTGCATATACTGCACTTACTCCTTCGCCTGCTCTCTCTATAAGTCTCTTAACATACTTCTCAGATTGTAAGTTCCATGGGACAGGGGTTTCCTTTCCTATTGTCTGATTTTATGTTTGTGACACTTATTGTATTATAATTCCCGATATTGTATTGTGTCTTTGGCAAAGTGATGCGTACATCCTTGGCAAGAAATAAAAACTATACATGTACATGCATAAGGCAAATACAATATTGGGTATTGTGGGTCTGTAAGCATGGAAGGGATGATTGAGAAAAAATGTACACAATGAAATATATATGGGCATGGCTAAATAAAAAAATAATGGCATTTCTCATTTATGTTTGGCCAAGTCTATCTAGTATGTACCAAGTATCTGTACCAGAACTATGTGGGACATGTATAAATGTGGGGCTGACCCAATTACATGGTTGAACTAAGTGAATGTCTTGGTCAGAGTCATTTTACAGGTGCCTTAAATTTAAACTGTGCCTGTACAATTGCTCATTGCATTCTTCCGCCTACAATATCCCCAGTTTATCAATTATGGAACTATTAGTGTTACTTGGCGACCAGGTTAGAGTAAGCCCTAGGTTGGTGGTGTCACCACGCTTGATATTTTGCACGTTACGGATACGTTTGCTATGACGACTCGTCTTCGGTGACGTCACTACAAAGCAGCTAATCTTGCCCTGTCATTTTTTCCGTACCATCTTTTCCTTTTTTAAAGCGGCTTTGAGTTATGCCGCATTAGGCTAAGGCCCCACTCCCTCAGGCAGCGCGCCCGCACTGCATGCAGGCAGCGCGCTGACAGGCAATTGACCGCTACCTGTGGTCTGTAGGGAGCGGGAGCCAGAGCTGGAGCCGGAGTGGGGGGCGTGGTTTGAGCGGGGGGCTCTCGTGCTGTCGTACCCCCCCGTCGATCCCTCTCTCACTCCCAGAGCCCCATGCACTCTGAAGCCAGGCACAGAGGGAAGGACACAAATAGGCACTCACACACACACACAGGCACTCATACACACACAGGCAAATACACACGGGGGGGTGAATCGGAACAGGGGGGGATCGGAACGGGGGGGAATCGGAAGGGGGATCGGAGCTGAAGGGGGAAATCAGAACGGGGGGATTGGAGCAGAGGGGGGAATCGGATTGGCTGCTGGGATGTCACGTGACGCGACACTCGCCAAAACCACAAGCTCCTTGTAGCTCCGGCTGGCTGACGCGTCACAGCACGCAGTCAGCCATGCCGGAAGGAGCCAACGGGGGCATCTAGAATGGGGGCAAGCAGCTGGTGGTCCGCGGCCGCGCACGCCGCCGGCCGCAGCGGGACCAAAGCCTTAGAGGTTGGACAAAGGGCTTATTGCCCGAAATGTCACTGCCTTAAATAACAGTTCATATTTTATCAAAAATGTAATAAAACTAATTTTAGTGGACGGAAGGAGTGTGGAGGTTTCGTTCGGGGTTCACTATCTTATCTGCTGGAGGATAGTGTCTGCGGGCCTCTATGCACCAGTGCATGCAAACAACCACGTGGTGTGAGGAGTTCTTTCTATTAAAATTGGTCTACACTATACATTGTCAATATTCAAGCCCATGTTTGATGCTATATTTTAGGATTTTGTATAACCAATGAATCTCCAGATGTTTTGTATTATTGAATTGACCCACCCTAAATCTACATCAGGGGTAGCCAACTACCGTCCTCCAGAGCTACCAACAGATCAGATTTTCAGGATATCCCTGCTTCCGCACAGGTGGCTCAGTCAAAGACTGTGCTGAAGCAGGGATATCCTGAAAATCTGACCTGTTGGTGGCCCTTGAGGACTGGAGTTGGCTACCCCTGATCTACATCAACTGCTAACTTTTTGTTTTACTTTAAATAAAAGTCCTCCACTCTCGGGCACCTATTCATTGAACTGCAAGAATGGACTTTTTGTGAGATAAAGGCCAATTTAACTTAGAAACAGACCTCTCTATATGCATTTGACACTTCTTGCATGTCTTAACTGTGCAATATGTGTTTT
Organism: Ascaphus truei; assembly: GCF_040206685.1. Taxonomy (NCBI): domain Eukaryota; kingdom Metazoa; phylum Chordata; class Amphibia; order Anura; family Ascaphidae; genus Ascaphus; species Ascaphus truei. The sequence goes on from NC_134484.1 coordinate 36,336,797, forward strand.
TTTTAGGTAGCAATTTTTAAGTCTGGAGTGTTGTATCTCAAAAAGTTACGTTTTCATATGGTCTTTAATAAATGCAAGATCAGACTGAGCATGTTGATACATATACATATATACATATACATAGTGATTTGATTACTTAAAATCCAAGTTGATTTTTTTTTTTTTACTTACACTTGGGACTTTAGTGATTAAATACAGTATTCACATCATTAATGTGAAAGTGTCATTTTTACCAACATTTACAGGTTAAACCAGGGGTGTGCAAAGTGGGGGGCTCTAGATTGTTCAGGGGGAGCGCGGCGCTTGCAGAGGCCCTACGCTCTTCACCAAGGCGGTTAAATGAAATGCCGGGGGATCGCCTGAGGCCTCTGCAGTGTCTCCTACCTTGTCTTCGGCAACGCGTCGCCATAGCAACATGGCGTCACATGACGACGCGCGGCAAATTGACGCCGGATCTTAGGTAAGGGGGGGGGGGTCGGCGCAAGCACAGGGACTGGCAGGCAGTGGGGGTGCAGCGCACAAAGTTTGTGCACCCCTGGGTTAAACTCTAGGAAGGTAATGTGTTAAATAATAATGCTCATAGGTTTTTTTGTTTCTAAACATCATTCATTTATTTTAACCCTTTAAACATTTTACTGTCATTATTAGTCCACTATGGCAAGCCTTCACCTTTCATAAACCAAAGGTTTGACACTGTTTGGTATCAGAAAAGCATCCTACGGCATCTCTTTTGTGTAGTGTAGTAGTGATTATTTTGCATAGATAATTGCAATTGAATATGGCCAAGAACTCCAGAGTTTAATACTTTCTTCCTTTTTTTTGAGCTGATCTTACAGCAATTTAATGAACAGTGGTTTATATTATTTAAACTGAACAATCTTAAAAATACATCAACTGATCCTTCCTTTTCGACTTCTTGCTATCACCAGAGAGTCTCTCCCATGAGAGATTCAAAGTATCATTCTTTCTCCTCCACATTATGCCAAAACAGGCAAGAAAATCAGCTTAAAAGAGCAATCCCCCCCCTACTTGTTTTATTGCACCCCCCCATCTTTTACCGGATAGTATTTGACGGATCACCCAGGGCTGAACCATGCTTATTTCAGCTCTGGGAACCCCACTGGTTCCTGAGATACTGATCAGTGAAGTTATCGGATTTACATCACCTGCTAGGGGGGGGGGGGGGAATAGCTGCCAAAACTTGGACCAATAGGATGCTGCAATCGGTTTTGGTTTCCTATTGGACAGCCATTTAAAGCCCCTTAAAAACCAGGAAGTATCTCGGGATCAAGGGGGTTTCAAGAGCTCTGGAGCACAACCCAGATCCGATCCTGTAATAAAAATAAAGAGGTGCTAGTTAGGACGGATTGATGCTTTAAGCCTTTATCCAACGCAAGCAGCCGTCGGAGAAAGTTCTAGGGCGAACATATTTTATGAGAGTGAAAATGTTGCATATGATATTCTGAATTTAATCTAACCTTGATTTTCCAATTATATTCAGTGACCATTTCTCCACTGGTCTACTCCTTTTCTTCTCACATAATACAGTGCACAGAAATAATTGCATGTAAAGAATAATACTCTATTACTGGGAACAATGATATATAGTTCTTACAGCAATGATTTTTAATAACAGATAGGACATGTCACAATGAAAAGCTGATCTTTCAAGTCTCCGCGCTGTTATCTTTTGTGTCTCCTCAGATACCATTGATGAAATGGGATTTCTAATTAGAAGAGGTCACCTCTGTTGCTATGTGAAAATGTAAAAAGGACAAATGAAGCAGTGTCATCAAAGCAGTACTGTGACCAAACTGTAGACACCCTGTATAACGAGATGTAATTTTTAAACTACCAATTCAACTTAAATTTAACTACTTTGGTTGCAGGGAAGAAAGGATAATGCATTGCTAGTTAGCCTACTGTATTAGCAGTAATAATACTGATGATTTTTTATATTCTGCTGTACAGTAGCAGAAACAAAACAGGCTACAATAAACTGCACCAAAATCACTGTTACCTTTTTTTTTTTAAGATCTGCTAAAGGGGTGGACTAAATGAACTTGCACAATGTCACATATTGCTGACAATTAATCTTGAGTCCCAGTAGCTATGTCGGCGGACAGAGCCGTAAGCAACACAACAACTCATCACCCATATGGAAACATTCAGCAAGACACAAGGCACTGTAATAATGTATTGCTGACTGGTAGTCAGACTTTGCAACGGTGCAAAATACAATTATGCTCAAGCAGAGTAGAACGGACAGAAAATGGGAATGAGTATAAAGTACGAGAACTACACGAGTAGATGAACTAATATTGCTGCCACTAATCTGTAGCACAGAGAGGAAGGATTCAATGCAAAGAGAAGCACATGTTTCTGCTTCAGCAATTTTCACGTCAAAAGAAATGACAAGGTCGTCTTGCTGCAATGGAGATGGTAGTGGCTCTGCATTAACGGGTGTCCCCCAATGAGAATATTTGGCTTTCCCTGAAGACAACATGTAAATGTCCAAGACACACTGCTTCCTTTCAAGTTCTTCAAATTAGGTGCATACTGGAGCAGGTCATTAATATCTTTCATTGTCTCAGCATACAGTACTTGCTAATGGAAAAAACACCAGTTAATATTGTGTGAATGTGTTGGACTACTGCAAGAACCCAATAAGTGAGGCTTTGACTGGCAATACACAAATTATTTATTTATTTATTTATAAAATATTTTGCCAGGAAGTAATACATTGAGAGTTACCTCTCGTTTTCAAGTATGTCCTGGGCACAGAGTAAAACAAATAATACATGGTTACAAATACAGTTACATAAATGAACAGGGTATACATTATATACAAGACATTGCGTGCACAGTTAAAGAAAATATATATTATGGGCGTATGAAACAGTTACAGTTACAAATAATTCTTTTTGGATATTAAATGATTAGTCTTATCGGTAATGAAATTGCTTACGCACACCATCCCCTCACCATTGGCAGTACTGGTACTTTAAATATTCATGTAACCCTACTAATGTTCAGTGTATGTAGCATAGTGTTAAAGCTGTGGACAATTGACAGCATACAACAAAAGACAAGGGTGCCCAATGCTACATCAAATTGACAAAACATATATGGTAATAAGTACACAGTTCAAATACTTCAATAATAATAATAATTACTTGGTTATTTAGTTAAACCCTTTGGCCAAAGCGTTATAAGTCTGCATACCAAACGTCAAGGTATAACCAATAATGCAGGTCCTACACTACGCTGTGAATCCTTCCCTTTACCTCTGTATGAGGGGAAAGAACCATAATAGGTCCTTTTCTGGCAGCAAAGTGAAAAGACCTCCCAAGTTAAAAAGGTGAGGTGAAGTGACCTCTGGGGGGAGGTGCCACCTGACTATTGACAGCAATAAGGTCTGTTGTTATACAGATGTAGCAGCCATTTTTGTAGCTGGTTACGCATTAGAAGATTACAATTAACAAGATTTCCCCCATTACTTTTGTTGTATTTTATGTTCGTTTGAATGGAGCCATTTCCAAAATATTGGTATGGAATTACAGACAAAATGCGAGTTAACAAAATGTGAGTTAACAAAAACAGCCACAAGATCTGTAATCAGAGCATTATTATAAGTTACTCAGTAATAAAGAAACTCCCTCTCACCATCACTACAATCATGTTCTATAATGTGCAAATACCTACTGTACAAGAATATGTATGTAGATAATGAGATCGACGAGTCCATCTAGTATTGTAAGGGGACCTCTGCAATTCTACCAATGGTGGAAATGATCTACAGTAGATCAAAGAGAAGCACAGCTAAAGATACCGAAGTATAAAAGCGTTTACTCTTATGTAGCAATACGCACTATTCACTATCCATTAGAATGCTCTACAAATCTCTTGAGTAGAAGGTTGGTATTTTCCTGGAGAAAATCCTATCATCAGGTTACTATTGTTAGCCATACTTGTTAGGGTCTTTTTATCCACTCGTACGTACATTATGTTGACTGTTTCTTTTGTTCTGTTAGAAGTAAAATAATATATTAAGGGGCTGATTATATGGTGCCTATTCCAGTAGCATATTCTATTATATGGGGTCTATTCTAATAGCTTCGATTTTATCATTGAAAAAGCAAACGTGTTGGCATGTTACTAGCTCACAGTATGACATTTGTGATTAAACGGTATTCAGTAAGGCAAATTTCATTTTATATACCGTTTGTATTTACAAGCGAAATGCCCGTAACGTGCAATTTTCCTCTATCAGTCTATTAGAGCTGCACAGAGAGAAACTGCATCTCCCTGCCCAGCTCTTATAGGCGATTTTAATAACATACTGTAGGAATGAAGCACGGGCTCTCCGGACCATAACCGCAATACTTTCCGGTCCAAGGACCCTCTGCTCCGCGAGGTATAAGCCTCCGTATTGGGTGCGTCACGGCCCAGGTGACCGGGACATTTTAACTTGCAGAAGATACCAGAACACCATACTGGGGCCTGTACTGTACATAGTGAAGCTGGGGGTGCTTTATCTGAAAATAATGCAGTTCAGCTCTGAAGATCCCCTCCTTCAATCCTATGTTATTTAAATTAAAATAAAAGCAGAGCTTCGTTACCTTAGAGGATACCCGGTAAGGTAATGAAGAGGTTAACAACCAGTACCGCTTTTTTGGTAGTACAGAGGTTTGCTTAAGGTTCTAGTAGCCCCAGGGTGTGTGGTTAGGCATCCTGGGAGGTATATACATGGAAGTGGGAGCCTCAGTAGTATGTTAGAGAACTTTTTAAGAGAGATTCTCTACTTGCATCTTCAGGAATGCGTCAGAGTTTGATTCATTTTCTTTTATCTTCTCTTTTGAGGATAGAGATAGCTGCTACTGGGGGTTTATGTAGCCATTTTATATTATTGTTATTGGGTTTGTGTGTGCTCATATCACAATGTACACGTTTCAACGTGAGAACTTTGCGAATTGTTACCAGTTATAGACACCTTTTATCTATTTCAGACTGCTTTAAAAATGTAATGTATTTTAATTTATGTCTAAGATAACATCCTTTAATGTGAAAGGCCTCAATAGTCCCAGAAAAAGGAGGAAGATTTACGATGTTATTTTTGGATTGAAATAAGGTGTAGTATGCTTACAGGAAACTCATTTTACCTCTAAAGAAGAACATTGTCTTAAGAAATATCCCACTCAATATTTCTCATCTGCGTCATCTAAAAGACAAGGAGAAGCCATTTTGCTAAAAGAACATTCCCCATTCAACTTAAAAAGATGAAAAAAAGATAAGAAGGGTAGATATTTAATTATTAAGGGACGTGTTTAGGGAAATTATTACAATAATTGATATTTACGCTCCTAACACTATCTAGTATAATTTTTGTCATACCCTATTGTGGCTCAATTTATGGAAGGGATCACTATCTGTTGTGGGGACTTTAATTTAGCTGTTGATGCATTTCCGTTGAACGCCACAAAAGATAACGCAAAAGCTGTACAATCAAAGAGTGAATTAAAACAACTGCGTATGATTGATTCATGGCGTATTTTAAATTCTACAGGTAGAGATTATACATTTTATTCTTCTTCTCATGATACCTACTCTTGGATCGACCATATATTTAAATTTAGTCCAGCCTCACATCACAGGATATCATTTCATACTTTTATTTAAATAAGCCGGAAGATACTTCTCCTAATGTGTGGGACGCCTTAAAAGCAGTTATTAGAGGTACATTAATTTGCTTATCTTCAAGAATTAAAAAAAAAAAAAAAGTTGAAATAGATAAAGGGATATTTCTATTTTGTCTGACAAAAGCATGATGAGTTTACCTCTGCTCTCAATTACACGTACCAAGGTATGGGAGGAGCCTGATATGTTATGCTCTATTTCAAGATCCAATTATTCCTTTCTAGTATTATCTATTTCAACTTTTTAGTTTTTTTTTTAAATTCTTGAAGATAAGCAAATTAATGTATCCCAGTATGTATCCCAAACAGGTTTTTTTTTTAATAAAGGTAATAAACCAGAAAGATTACTAGCACATAAATTTAAAGAACGTCAACAGAGAAACTTTATTCAATCCATATCCAATTTAAAATGACAGAAATCATGAGGATAAATTCAAAAGGGACACTTTTCTTGACTTTTATCAAAAACTTTATACTAGTGAAAAAGTGAATTTGTCTCATATATCTTCATTTCTGGAGTCTATTTTACTACCTCGGATTTCGGAGGAGGATAGGGAAATACTGCAGAGTCCAATATCAGAGGAAGAAGTGGTTAAGGCCATTAAAACTTTAAAGATGCATAAAGTTCCAGGCCCAGATGGATATACTGCATCTTTTTATAAAAATAATCTCTTTTCTTCTTACATCTCACCTAACTAATCTTTTTAATTAATTTCTTATTTCCGAAATAGTTACTCCATCTATGATTGATGCTTAAATCTCTTTACTTCTTAAGTCAGATAAGGACGCAGAATTATGTTCTTTTTATTGGCCCATTGCTTTACTTAATTTAGATGCTAAATTATTTATTATAATATTAGCCATGAGACTAGAAAACTTGCTTCCCGATCTTATTAATAATGATCAATCTGGATTTATTTTAGGACGTCAAACTTTTGATAACATCCGTAAAAATCTAAATTTAATATAGTATGCTAAAAAACATAAGATTTCTTCAGTAGCTTTAGCTTTGGATGTAGAAAAAGCATTTGACAGAGTAGATTGGTCCTATATGGAACAAGTATTATACAAATTTGGATTAGGTCCTAAGATTATCAAATTCATATGAGCTAATTATAAAACTCCTCATGCTCAGGTTTTAATTAATGGGTCTTTAACAGGTAGATCTTTAATTTTTAGAGGGACAAGATAAGGTTGTTCTCTTTCACCTCTTATTTTTGCTATGGTTATGGAACCATTAGCGCAAAAGATTAGGGAGGATAATCTAATTACAGGTATTCAAATGGGTCCAGCCCATTATAACATTTCAAAGTTTACAGATGACATCTTACTTGTTGTTTCAAATCCAGGACAGTCTTTAAATGAATTAATGGCAGTGCTTAATATATTTTATCTTGTTTCTGGATTAAAGATTAATTTTGATAAATCAGAAATTTTAATTCTTACTCTGCCAGGTGATCAAATTAATTTTCTTGCTAATCTCTTATAAACATACGTTTCCAAATCTTCTTAAGGATATAAATATATATAAATAAAACACCTCTATAGTGGCATTCTTATGAGATTTCTTGGATTGGCAGGATTACAAATGCAAAGATTAAAATTTTACCAAGACTGTTACATCTTTTTTAAGATTTACCTGTGAATATTCTTAAAAGCATCCTAAATTCGGTTCAATCCAAAATAACGACGTTTATATGGGATCATAAACCTCCTCGGGTAGCAAACACATTTTATTTCAGGAGAAAGTGGAGGAAGGATTAGGTTGTGGCATTTTAGAGACACCACCCTCGCGGTGAGGAAATGATGTCATGCTAAATTCCTGCACGTGCAGCATACACATTACCAAACAATCAAAAGGTTAAAACAAATGTCTGATTTTTACTGTAATGGCTATCTAATTTCCAGATACAATAAATAAGTCACAATCTGCCTACACTGTTACAGATGATAGTCCGAGCACTTCCTGTCTTTGGATCTTTATTGGGAGGTTAAAGTTTCCAGCAGAGCATGAAAACAGCAATGTTTCATTTATCTCACTTTAGTACATTTACTGTATCTGTTAGGCAGATGGCCTTTCCCGTGTTTTTATGAAGATTCTGTTTGAATCATTAATGAAAACATTAAAGTGAAAACAAACATCACGTTTCCATATCTAACTGCAAAATACTGTGAACTATATCTTGCAGTGGCACTTATAAAGTCACTTTAAGTTTCTATACTACATATGCATCACTTTTTTTCTTTACAGGATGCACTGCACTGGGGCTTGTTCAGCATAGGCAGACGACTCTGCCCCATCGCTCCAATAGTTCCAAAAAGAGGCCAAAAGTGCAGTTTTTTTGAGGTAGTGTCCCCAGACAAGACATACGGGGCTGGTCACATAGGGAAGGCCTCGTTATTGCAACTCATAGCACACCCCTGATCCCTTCTTGAAAGCTTTATTTCATCCCGTGGCATGCTCCTACAGGTGAAATAGCACAATAGTTGTTGCCCTCGCCTCAGCGAGGCCAAGTCAAAACAATGGCCACTCCCCCCGCTGGTGAATTGTGTATATGCCTCTGCAGTTGAATCTTTCAAATGTATCAAAGCCAATCTTATTGGAAGTGCCGCCAGTTTGACAATGGATTTGAGCTTTTGTGAAAAGTTGTACTCAGGAACCACAGACCACTCTATACCCAATGACTTATAAGATTTTAAAGAATATACTCATGAATTGGCTGTTACAGGCCCAGCCTAGATAGACAACAAGTAGGATTTTGCTTTGGATATAAACAATGGATCACATCCAAGTTGTACAAGGAGGGATTCCCCAAAGTAATGAATATGATCTACAACTCAACGTAGTAGTTTTTATCATGATCCTGTGTATCACAGACCCAGTATGGTCTTTCTCCCTCCAGCAGAAAAGAGAGGTGCATGAGAATTGTGCCAGGTAGTGTTAGGACCTGCAGATTGATCATGCCGTGAAGTGGCTGCAGGCTTATAACGCTTTGGCCAAAGGTTTTAACTAAATGGCCCTTTTTTCATGAGCAGATAAGCACTGAGGTATTGCACTATATGTTGTGTCATTTTGTATGATGCGCTGGCCTTTCTGTTTTTGTTTGACAACTCAACTTAGGATTCACTGATCACAAAAAAGCATTTGATTCTGTCTACACCTCAGCTGTTTTAAATGCATTAAAAAGACAAAATGTTAGAGAAGCGTGCATTGATATTATAAGGAACATTTATGAGAATGAGATTAGAAGATATGGGAGAAGGAGTGGCTCAGTGAGTAAGACACTGACTGACACTGAGCTGAAGCAGGGGAACCTTGTGACCGGCTCCTTGTGACCTTGGCCAAGTCACTTTATCTCCCTGTGCCTCAGGGATCAAAAACATAGATTGTAAGCAGGGCAGGGCACTGTGCCTGCAAAATGTCTCTGCAAAGTGCTATGTAAAACTAGCAGCGCTATACAAGAACATATTAAAAAAAAAGAAATACATGAAGATAAAGGCAAGAAAAGGATCAGTAAGGAAATTTGGGCAGGAAGACACCATGTAACCTAATCTTTTCATAGCAACACTTGAAGAAAAGTTCATGACATTGAAGAAAGGGGAATTAAAAGCATCCATGAATACTTGAGTCAACTATGATTTCCATATTACATTGTTATTTTTTCCACAGCAACAAATCAAAAACTCCATATGTTTTTCAGCAAGACCAGAGAGAAATATCAGCTTTCTTGGCTTTTATTTGGCTTTTTTGGCATGAAATAATATACAATTGTCCACCATAATGACTATCCAAACAGCTACTTTTTTTCACTAGATCCAATGATATACAGTACACAAGCCCTATGGATCATAATCCTGCATCTTGTTTAAGACACAGGTATTATTAATCCTTATAGCCCACTGTGACCTGTTGTTTTAAGGATAGTCATATTTTGGACTCACCACACTTGTCCATACTGCTACATTGTTTAATATGTGGTGCTGTCTATACTCCATATATGTCTACGTTCTGTACGATCAGCTCCCATAGTCTACTGTGATTGGTTACCTCAGGATCAGTTCCCTTAGTGAGTCATTACATTTGTTTATATTACCGCATTATTTTATGTGTTGTTCTGTTCATACCATGTATAAGTGTGGCTTCCTCACAAAGTTTTTCAAAAAGATTGTACTATCCCTTTATGGGCAAGTATCATTATTATTTGATCTGCCATATTTAGATCTCTAGCCCAGGGGTGCGCAAACTGGGAGGGCACGAGATTGTTTAAGGGGGCCGCAGGGCTGGTACAGCCTGGGGTGGCAAAACATGCTGTGCGCAGGCGGCTGGTGCGGGCGGGTGGATGGTGCGGGCAGCAGAACATGATGGTGTGGGTGGGCGGGCAGTAGAACATGATGGTGCAGGTGGCGGAACATGATGGTGTGGATGGTGCAGGCAGCGGAACATGATGGTGTGGATTGTGCGGGCAGCGGAACATGATGGTGTGGGTGGATGGGCGGTGGAACATGATGGTGTGAGTGTGGGCGATGGAACATGATGGGATGGGCAGGCGATGGAACATAATGGTGTGGGTGGGTGGGCGATGGAACATGATGGGGTGGGCAGGCGGTGGAACATGATGGTGTGGGTGGGCGGGTGGCGGAATATTATGATGTGGGTAGGCGGGAGGCGGAACATAATGGTGCGGGCGGGCGGTGGAACATGATGGTGTTGGAACGTGATAGCGAGGGTGGGGAGACGACAGAGGCATGGCGGCTGCAGAGGGAACGTGAAAGCTGGCGGATCGGAAGAAGAGGCTAGAACGCAGGAGGATGGCAGGGGTGGAGAACGCCCCAGCAGTGTGACGTGGAATGTCCCTGTCCTGCAACAGAGCTCTGCTCCTGCTTCGCTGCTGTCCTCTTCAGCCACAGAGGACAGGAGGCACAGCTGATAACTGTAAGAAAGGGTAGGCTGCTGCTATGTGAATGTTACTCATAATGTACCAGTCTAAAATTACTAAATCACACAGTAAAAAAAAAGGAATAAAAAAACAATTCTGGTAAGTAGGAAGGTGGGTGGCACTGGGGAAGGCCAAAGAGCAGGCAGAGGAAAGGCAAATGAGTGAAGGAAAAAGGGGGGGGGGCAGCGAGGTAGAAAACGGTTGGATAAATGACCCCAAAAAGGATTGCCTGTGTGATAGTGAGTCCACCAAAAAAAAAATACAATATTATCAGATACCAACAAACAGTCAAAAAAACAGATAGTGATCCCATGCTACTATTCTGCCTGCATGGGACATCTCATAAACATGTTACAGCTCCAAATGTTATGATAAGTGAAGTGCAATGCTCTTCAGCATTCTCACATTCTTCAAGGAATGTGCGAATAAGATATGGTTTTTTTTCATGTGATTTTGATTATATCAGGCGGGGGGTGGGGAGCGGGGGCGACAAATATCATGGATGAAAGCGGGGCTCGGCACAAAAGTTTTGCTCACCCCTGCTCTGGCCCATTGTTACCTTAGACACTTGAGTTACAATATTGTTATACTTTAGCCATATGCCAGATAGTCATTGTACTGTGTGTCTATTAGGATGCTACAAAGTCTATTGCAATCGCTTACATTATTGTGCAGAGGTTTCTGAACATAGCATCTATTGGGTTAACATTGCTATATAGTTATACTCCTTTGCCACTTATTGAATTTCCCTATACTGTACACTAAGCATCTTTATTTTCAAGCATTCATGTGCAGGTTGTTGTTTTTAGATCACACAAAAAGAACAAAGCAAGTCCTCTATAAAGCAGTCAAATTGACAAAAATAGGTATGTGAAAAAGCAAAATGGACGTCCATAGTAATTTACAGAAAACACAAACAAACACCTAAAAAACAAGTAAAAAAATGGTGATACAGCTATTCTCCTGCTAAAAAAATATTCTAATGTCCAAAATCAATAAAGAAAAGGAAATATATAAGTAAAAATAATATATATAAATATCCTGATACAGAAAATGTGTGTTTGCTACTTGTCCTTAGCACCACCAGAGGCTATATTTGCCTGATTACTGTGATATTGACATCATTAGATTGGAAGGGGTGATTTGATTGCGGCACAATTTTGTGTATTTGAGATATATATATATAGCAAATGGAAATATTACTGTATGCTCATTTGCATGTCTTAGACAGGTCTGCAACCCTGCACCCAGGCTGTGCTAAAAGCTGTGAAATGCAGCAAGCATAAGCTTACAGGGGACCATGTTATATGGTTTTGAAGCAAAAGGTGGCACTGTGTGCTCATTTGCATGTCATTTCCCAGAATCCCTTGCAGCAGTGGAAGTGCTGTGTGCTGGGTGATAATGGTGAGAGGCTGGGTTGCAGACCTGTCTAAGACATGCAAGTGAGCATACAGTGATATTTCCATTTGCTATATGCTTTACTGTGGAAGGTTATTGTCACTTTTTTTACCCACCATAACTTAACTAAGTGTGGTTATATATATATATATATATATATATATATATATATATATATATATATATATATATATATATATATACATATACCAACTGTGTACTGTTATTGGTGTTATCACTTCCATGTTTATTTTATTATGTTTCTGTCCGTATTGCAGTGCTCCACCCTGTCCCCTGGGCTTTCTCTTATGGGAGCGGTCTGATGTCCGGCATTGCACCTTTGGCTTCCGGTCAAGACAGATATTTATATCCTGCGTTTGATCTATAATGATACACTTTGACAAAGTGCTTGTTGTGCGAAACGTGTTACAGTTTTTGTACCTGCCTTACATCTCTTGGATGTTCCATTAAACTGTTTTTCACCAGCTCTTGTGTCCAGCCCTGCACTTTATGTCCCATTCAGCAGTTCCCCGGTTTCTGCAGCCTCTCGGCTGGAGATCTCCATTTACTATTTATTATGGGAATCAAGCTCAAGGAGTTGTTTGAGCATTTGGGTTATGTAAGTACTGTATATTCAACAGGCTTTTTTCTTGCCTATGGACTGTGGCGAAATACTCGCTTCTCCCTTTATATGTTAATACAAATATCACTCAAACACTACATTCATTATGGACTGTCAGTCGGGCTATAGACTTATGTACGTTCTGAGGTCTCACATACCTCTTAACTCCCATGTCCCCGCCCGCAGTGCTCCGGGCATATATTGTTTGTATCCTGAGTTTTTATATAATTGTTTGTATCTGGCAAGCTCACACAGACAAACCCAACCATCTAATACACTCCTAATAGGACTCGTTATTATGAACTTACTTCTTTAATTGATGACACACATGATCACTTTAACCCCTGAAACTGTTCATTTCTGGAACACTATACTGTTGGGATATTTTCCCCACACCTGACAAAATGTTTGATATAAATCTGCTTCCCAGAATTTGGCTGTTTATAGTTTGGTCCACTGATAAAGTGGTGAAATCTGATGCAATCCTGGCATCTATAGCATTCCAGTTTAATGGTAGGAAGATATGCGGTTGTCATTGGACACTTAGGAGTACATCATTTTTGGCAGTGATGACTAAGGTGACAATGATTAAAAACCTTGTTCTTTATTACAGGTGAAATATTGATAAAGATGGTGATAATGGGAGATCTCATTGTGGATCTCCACTGAGTTCGACGTGTTAATACTTTCCCATGGAAAAAGAAAAAGATGCTCTTGAGACTGTCAGATATTTCCTGCTTCAGATAGTCACATTCATGGAAATATTCTCCCATAGCCACCACCTCTGAAATTGCCTGCTGTTGGGTGACTAACTAGCAGCATTTGCGGTAAGAGACCTCATTTAAGGTGGTAGGAGGAGCTCAAAGAAAAGGGTAGAGTGTTGCACTCTATTGCTTTCCAATATATTGCCGTAGAAAGGCCATATTCTTCTCTGTACAGTACATAGCCACACCCAGAAAGCGAAGAGAGGAGTTGGCCACTGTCAGAATTAGTTTAATAGGGGTATTGAGTGAATTTAAATCCTGAATTATAAAATTGATGTTGTCTGCTGTCCCTGCCCAGATCTGGAATTTGGCATCAATGAAACATGCATAGAAAATAATTTAGGATGCAACTCCTGGTTCATCAATTTAAAAGCATTGAAGCCTATGGCTGTACCAGCAATGTGAAGATGACTATTTCATTTTGAAACGAAAACAATGTTTGAGCGTGAATGCTTATTTACTTGATGTGCTCATAATGACGAATGACTGCATACAGTCTTTTAACATGTAAAATAACTAGTTGGATCTCATAAGGCAGGGGTGGTAAATTCCTGAGTATAAGAAGGAAGTCTGAAATGTCCTGAAGGAATGTAGGTACTGTAGGTGTTGTTCACTGGGTTGTAGATAATAGTCCAAAAATGATGAGATTGGCTGTGAGAGGGACGAGCTGGGATAATAGTTCACCCCCGCCAGCTGTTGTAGGGATTTATGGATTTTGTGTAATGTATGTTGGGCATTTTGGAAAGTATTGTGCCAAGAAGCAAAAAGTATATTGGGATATTTATAAGTTTGAATGAGAAATAGATGGAAAAGTATCAATAAGTTTTAAATCCAGGATTGTACGACCATCAGACAAAAGAGAATAAAAGTATAAGAACGTTGTATAACTATTTTATCCCAGCCATCTCATAATCTTTTAGGACTATTGAACCACCATTGTCATCAGGTTATATGATAATACAGTATGTGTCTTTGTGTGTAATGGAATTTAAATAGAGATGGGCAAAAGTAAAAATGGTTATATTTCTTCGCAACCCTGTGAAAGTTTGTCCTAACATGTTGTTATAAAAACAATGGTGTGTTAGGGTTCTGAGCTTGGAGCGGTTGTGTGTGGGTTGTGTCCCATCCTTGCTTGTTTTAAGCTCACCCAGCTCACTTTTAAAAAGCAGGTTTCATGATGCATGATCAGTCTTTTAGGACTTCTTCCTCCATCATAGCGGTAAAGAAAACGTTTAAATCTAGTGTTAGGACCCATAAAAAGGGGATACCTCGTGTGATTACAGGCTTCAAAATACTTATTTCGTCAAAGAATTTGGCTAAATACCCTTCCTTATGAGAGGAAATACAGACAAGTACTTAACTATTGTGGCCGTGTCCCCCTGCCCCCTCTTACCTCCGATGTGGGTACGGAGCATGGGGAAGGCTAAGGCTGGCTGAGAGTGATCAGCGGCGCTGTGGAGGAATAAGGGCAGTGCAGAGAGGGAGCTCTGTTGCTCCGGAGCTCTGCGGCGGATGCCCAGGTAGGGCGACGCCATTGTAGATAGATTGCGCATGTGGCGGAGAGTTCCAACCCCCAGTGGCCATTACAGGGCATATCGCATGCACATACAGCAGCAGCGGCGGCCATTACAAACAATGCTCCGCAGGGGAACTACACTCCCCAGAATGCCCCAGGAGAGCAAGTCACGCAGCGAGGCTTAGCCAATATGGTTGCAGCTAGCTACTGTGAGGATTTTGATACATTTTGCGTGCTTGTAGCCACGCCAGTTATTTGGAGCCAGGACAGACCAGGAGAAGGTAGGGTGTGAGTGTCAGTGCCACTCAGACTAGGCCAGAGAATCCCCTTAGGTCCTAGATAGGCCCCAATCACGTGTAGCTTGTGGCTGCTTCATGGAAGGCCCCTTAGATAGGGACGCTTCCCCATTTTACTGTAGTGTCAGGGACACAAGGAAGACGCCGTGCGGTGATCGCGACCTGTGGTCTGGGACCAGACCACCATGGTGTTAACAGAGACTCTTAAAGGTGAGACCCTCCTACCGGAGTCCACCCAATGCAGAGGTGGACGCCATCGCGGAGGACCACGTCGCCGGATCAGACGGATCCTCGTTGCTAATTCGGCCGCACAGAGTACTGGTGTACTCAGCAGGTACCTGAACCAAGTGAACCAACAGCTCACGGGGTAGCGCTACTCCCTGGATCCGGGAATTGGTGCCTAGCACTCAATGTACTTTGGAACACTCACTGGTGGTACTGGGCTGGGTGTTCACTATACTGTTTGGTGGTGTTATGTTATATGTGCTGTCATTAAAGGTTGTTATTATATACTGTGTGTGTTTACTATAACGATTGGTTCCTGTGAGGGGTTCCCCCCACAATGATGGGATCCCTCGCAGGTGGAGGCACTGCACCGAGGCGATAATTACACCACCCCAGGCTCCCAGGAGGTGGAGGCTTAGGCCTTCTGTGAGTCAACAGGTAACAGCAGTACCGGTAGTCTCTTTAGTCAGGGGGAAAGAGGGCTACATATATACAGTATTTGTCCTAATGGATGTAGCACTGGGATATCTCGTCTTTTGTACATATTTGGTCACAAACCCAGTAGCACTCCTTTTGGCACAAATATATATGGTGTGGTGGGTTTACGTACTGAGGTTGCAGTGGCTGTGTACATTTAAAACCCTTTCACAGATCCAAACCAGTGGCAGATACTGTATATGTCCAATGTGTGGCCTGGTCATCCAGTTTTATCTAGGATATCTTCTGTAATCCCCATGTCTAAACTATTTCATTTCTGTCCAATGATTCTTCACAATTCCGCACAACTCACACCTTGAGTTTTCAATAGCTTACACGCTTGGAATCTGACTGCCCCTCACAATACTGGGGGCCGGGGGTTGCATGTTGGAATGTGGGGTAAAAGTAATTGAAAGCATAGGTCAGTGGGTAATCCAGCATTCGAAATGTCATGTTTGAAGAACTTCTAACAATGAACCAAGAAAGAGTTTGATCTACAGTACTAAAAGTCCTAACATTTGATCAACCTTTTGTAAATAGAGAACAAAAATGCAATAATTGATGAGGGGGTGCAGCACTGCGTATATTCTTTTAGTATATACTGATTAGAATCCCATTTGATTGGAATCTAAACTGTCTTTTTTTTTAAAGTCCTAGGTCCTATTTGGTAATCTGAAATAATATCAGGTAAAAAGGAGTGTACAGTATTGGACATGTTAAACTGGATCCTGATTAGGGCAGTTAAATGCTGCAGGGTTGTGATCTTTTGCTACATTCAACTGACCAAAACTCCATTTACCATGTTGATCATAGAGTAGCTTTTATTTATTTACTAGCTGATATACCCGGCGTTGCCCGGGATGTAAATCCGTAATACTGTAGGTAGTATTATTTATAAATCGTGGAACAATAGGTGACTATTTGTTGTAAAGGTTGGATAATAATGTTGAAAAGAAAGATGGAAGAAAATGTAATACGATGTTGTATAAAAATGGTTTATTGTAAACACACCACAGTACAATGTATATTTTGGTGACATAAGTGATGTGAAAATGTGAGGCGTGTGTCCTGCTAGGGTGTGAGCGTGTGTGAGGCTGCAGGTGGGTGTTCAGTACAGGTGGCGCGTGGGTAGTGAGTGCTGGCTGTGGGTCGGGGTCCTGCTAGGGTGTGAGGCGGCGGGTGTGTGGCAAGTGTGGGTGACAGCTGGTCAGTGATATTGTTGCGTAGGGGCAGGATGGTGAAGGGGGGTGAAGGTGGGGGTGGTTGGGGGGTGAAGGTGGGGGTGGAGGGGGGTGTGAAGGTGGGGGTGGAGGGGGGTGAAGGTGGGGGTGGAGGGGGGGTGAAGGTGGGGGTGGAGGGGGGGTGAAGGTGGGGGTGGAGGGGGGGTGAAGGTGGGGGTGGAGGGCAGGTGAAGGTGGGGGTGGAGGGGAGGTGAAGGGGAGGGGTGGAGGGGAGGTGAAGGGGGGGGTGTTGGGGAGGTGAAGGGGGGTGGAGGGGAGGTGAAGGGGGGGTGGAGGGGAGGTGAAGGGGGGGTGGAGGGGGGGTGGAGGGGAGGTGAAGGGGGTGGATGGGGGGTGGAGGGGAGGTGAAGGGGGGGGTGAAGGGGAGGTGAAGGGGGGTGGAAGGGGGGTGGAAGGGAGGTGAAGGGGGCGTGGAGGGGAGGTGAAGGGGGGTGGAGGGGGGGGTGGAGGGGAGGTGAGGGGGGTGGAGGGGAGGTGAAGGGGGGGGTGGAGGGGAGGTGAAGGGGGGGTGGAGGGGAGGTGAAGGGGGGGTGAAGGGGAGGTGAAGGGGGGGTGGAGGGGAGGTGAAGGGGGGGGGTGGAGGGGAGGTGAAGCGGGGTGGAGGGGAGGTGAAGGGGGGTGGAGGGGAGGTGAAGGGGGGGTGGAGGGGAGGTGAAGGGTGGTGGAGGGGAGGTGGAGGGGGGGGTGGATGGGAGGTGAAGGGGGTGGAGGGGAGGTGAAGGGGGAAGTGGAGGGGGGTGGAGGGGGGGTGGAGGGGAGGTGGAGGGGAGGTGGTGGGGATGTGGAAGGGAGGGGAAGTGGAGTGAGAGGATGTGAGGGGAGGTGAAGGGGGGTGAGGGGAGGTGAAGGGGTGTGAGGGGAGGTGAAGGGAGGTGAAGGCCGCTCACTCACCCGTCCGGCCGCTCACTCACCCGTCCGGCCGCTCACTCACCCGTCCGGCAGCTCCCACGTGGATCTGAGGCAGGAGGCACCGTGTTGTGGCCGCTCCCCCACTGTGTCCCGGGCGCGCGCTCGCTCGCTCCGCAGACTGTAGCGGCGCCGGGGGGGGGGGGGTGGAGGGGAAGTGAGTGAGGGGAGGTGAAGGGGGGTGAGGGGAGGTGAAGGCCGCTCACTCACCCGTCCGGCCGCTCCCTCACCCATCCGGCAGCTCCCTCACCCGTCCGGCAGCTCCCACACCCATCCGGCAGCTCCCACATCCGTCCGGCAGCTCCCACACCCGTCCGGCAGCTCCCACGTGGATCTGAGGCGGGAGGCAGCGTGTTGTGGCTGCTCCCCCGCTGTGTCCCGGGCGCTCGCTCCGCTCCCCCACTGACTGTAGCGGCACCGGGGGGGGGGGGGTGAAAGCGCGGGAAACAGGGAGAGGCGGAGGAAGAGGCGGAGACTCCGGGACCGGCAGGTAAGGGAGCGGGAGATGTGCTGCTAACACTGTGAGCCCCGCTAATGTATGTATCACCCCCCCTCCCTAGTGTGTGTGTGTGTGTGTCTCCTTCACTCCGCCTCAGGCTAATGAGAGTTGTGCGGGGGCAGGCGGGCCAAGGCAGCAATCTCATTGGCCTGGCCCAAGGTCCAATGAGATTGCCGCTAGGGACACGGGGAGGGACACAGGGAGACACATACAGACACGGACACATAGGACACTTTCAGAAATATATAGTAAGATTTATGAAAATGTTTCCCCTTGAAGTAATACATTGAGACTCTCGTTTTCAAGTATGTCCTTGACATAGAGTTATGATGACAAATAATACATGGTTACAAATACAGTTACATAAGTGAACAGTGTATACATTATATACAAGACATTGCATGCACAGTTAAAGATAATATATATTATGGGCGTATGAAACAGTTACAGACCAGATTAAAATGTGAGACAGCCTTAGTTTTGAAAGAACTTAAACAGGTGGTGGATGTGCGAGTCTCCGATAGGTTGTTCCAGTTTTGGGGTGCACGGTAAGAGAAGGAGGAGCGGCCAGATACTTTGTTGAGCCTTGGGACCATGAACAGTCTTTTGGAGTCAGATCTCAGATGATAAGTGCTTTAGTAAAAGGACAATAGACATATAGGGGCTTATGCAGAGAGGTACGTACCAGAAAGGCTTAAATTCGCCACAGGATTGGCATTTAATTTAGTCCTATGCAGGGTACTCCGGTAGACCGGTGTGCAGTAAATTGTGAAGTTGGCGAGTTTCACTTGGCGTGAAACTCGCCATTCAGAGGTGCGCGGTATTTGGCCACAATAAAGCCAACTTTTGTTGGCGGGCAAAATTTCACTCAAACGCGCCATATAGTAGCTCCGATTGGCACATACATGCGCATCGGAGCTACTGGAATCGTGCGTGTTTTTACAATGGCGAAATCACGCTTCTCGCCACCCTCTGGCTATAAATTTTGGAAATTAAATAAGTCTGGCGGATTTGACTTTTCCCGCCAAGTTCTCGCCACGAACTCTTTGAATGCGGACATTTTTGCCACAAACCTGGCGAAAATGTCCTTACCGTACCTCTCTGCATACGCCCCATAATATGTATAATTGCAGCATACAAAAATGCTAGATGCTAATATGGGCTAAACTAGACCTGCCCATATCTAGACTATTTCATTTCTGTCCAATGATTCTTCACAATTCCAATCCAAACAGTTCAACACAGATCCCAACTTGAGTTTTCAATAGCTTGTACTTAGATTCTGACTGTTCCTCACTTCATTTGGGGCCGGGGGTTACATGTTGGATTGGGGTTAATAGTCAGCATAGGTCAGTGAGTAACTTACAGTAGCATTTGAAATGTCATGTTTAAACCACAGTGACACCCATTTTTAATGTGGAGATTATTTTCTGTTTGGATAAGCTTCTGGCCAAGCTTGATTTGGTTTTGGAGATGGTCGCAGGGTTTTGGTCCATCGTGTTTTTGACAATGGATCTTGTTTCACCCTAATAAACTAATTTCTTAATGGTCTGCGAGTGGTTTGGGGTTAAGGTACATTCATAACCCATAAGGCTTAAACCTCCTATTATGTTTGCCCGACAGTGGTAATGGTCTTGTACAACAGCGTACAGTGGTGCATAATATGCAGCTTTATTCTGTGATACATTTTTTTTTACCTATATATTGTTATATTATTTGACCTAAAGGGATTCTTAGGACAGTGGACGCTAATATTTCACTACCCAAAAATGATAGTCTTATGGGTGAAGGTGAAACATGGCTAAAATTTTGAAGAATCGTTGGGCCATATTACTATAACATTTGCAACCAGAGTGTTGCCTATCATGTAGGCCTATTTGGCCTAAAAGCTCCCACTCTCCAGCCTTTGTAATGCTTGATGAACTTATGTGACAAGAGGGCCAATCAAAGGCATTCAGTTTGGTGGAACAAGGCCAGTTCAAGGGGTTTAATGCCTTTATCTGTGGTTGAGTTAGCTTGCCCAGCTGGGGCACAATTATTTGATGAGTGCTAGACTTTTGCTGAGATGGTTGACCCTGCTACATTCCCCCACTGTTTATGGGTAGCTTGTGCTATCTGTGGCCGAAGCCTGTCTCTCCACTCTCTCTCGGGACAAGAAGTAAGCATTTGTGTTCTCCTTGCCCGGCCTGTGTTGGATGTTAAAAGAGAATGGTTGGAGGTGTCTGGTGAGAAGACTGCCCCAAGGCCTATATTCGAAGTATCCATCTGGACAATAAAAGGCATTTAAAGTCAGGACTTTTGAGAGTGAGGGCTTCGGTCAAGCACCTTTTAACTTCGTAATTTCTTTGTCCAGACTACTTGGGATGGGGCACTTTTTTTTTAGGTCTGTCAAGGCCCTGTTATTGTGGTGTAGTTTGAGAAGTCTTTTGTAATACCCTGCTACCCCCAGAAGGGAGCTCACCTGAGTCTTTGTCTGCGGAGTAGGAGCTTTTTTAAGGCATTTAACTTGCTAGATAATGGTCTGTCAAGGGGAGACTTCTGGAGCGGATAGGTCCTCGGTGGCCAGGACAGCTGGGGAGGCAAGGATTGTTGGGGTCACAGGCTGAAGTCGGAGGCAGGCAGCAGGTAGCGTGGTCGGGGTCACAAGCAGGGTTCAGCAACAGGAAGGCAGGAGCAGAACAGGGGAGCAGGAACTGAGACAAGGGAGCAGGGACTTGGACTAGGGAACAGGGACTGAGACCAGGGAGCAGGGAATAAACAGGGACAAGCCAGATTACCAGCAAGGGCCTTTAATAAATTACAGGACTCCAACACGGAACAGGAACAGCAGAGAGAAGCAGGGGCATAAGGAGTCTGACACAAAACAAAGGCACAGGAAACTATAAGGACAGAGGACAGGAGCAACAAGGAGACAGACAAAGGAACCCCAGAGAAGACCTAAAAAAGCAGCACACCCGGTTGACAGAGAAAGGAACTGTGGCTGGGAGCAGGATGTCTAGGAAGACTCTAGCACGGTCTTACTTTACCACCTGCCCCAGCATAACCAAGGTATTTTGTTTTTGACTTTCCCAAGGTGCCTTTTTGGGGGTTTGTGGTCAGGCCCTCTTCTCTTAATGACCTAAAGACACCCTTTAGTCGGTTCTTATGGGATCCCCAGTTTTTGCTGAATATGACAGTATCATCAAGATACGCCACTGCAAAACCTCTATGGGGATGCAACACCCTGTCCATCGACCTTTGGACGTTGCTGGTCTCCCGTGTAACCCAAACGGCATGTTTATAAACTGAAATAGACGCATAGAAGTGGCAAAAGTGGTTTTGGGTCTGGATTATTTTTCAAAAGGAATTTGCCAATACCCTTTCATCAAATCCAGAGAGTTTATGTAGTCCGCCTCTCCTAAGGAGTCAAGCAACTCATCCAGTCAGAGCATTGGGTATGCATCAAACTGTGAGACCGCGATAACGTTCCTTAGATCTACATAGAACCATACTTTCCATCTGGTTTGGGTACTGGAATAAGGAGACTGCACCAGTCACTATGTGATTCTTCTTTAACCCCTTGTATTAAACATTCTTGGACCTCTTTGTCTCCCTTCTCTTAAGTAGTCTGTATGAGTGAGACTGTACTCTCACCCTGCGGTCAGTTATAATTTTATGGGAGATCAAATGAAATAACATCCTTTAACTGGGCAGCAGTACAAAGTATAGTAAGGTAACAGACCTTACAGACCCAATATCCTTCTGCCATCCAGAACAGCAACATTACTAGACTGCAGGCTGACTGTTTTTATAGGTTTTAGCCTGGGAATTTCCACTTACCCTTATAGATTGTAAGCCCCTTTGGACAGGGCCTTCTTTATCTACTGTTACAATATATGTTAATGTTTGTTATCTTATTGGTTTTTGTGCCTCAACCCTATTGTACTGCGCTATGGAATATGTTGGAGCGATATACATAAATAATAATAATAATCAAAAGATGTCGGCAAGTGTGCAGATATTTCCCACAGCTTACTGTATAACTGACAACACTTGGGGCGTAATGTTTGTGATGGTACCAATAACTAGTGTTTAGTTAAAATAATGTGAAGGTCATCAATATTATTTTAGAATAAATACTTTTTGCATAAAACATGATACCCATTGTTTTAGTGAGAGATCAGGGGTATAGTTACATGTGAAATTTAGGGAAGACTCATTAAGCTCATAATCCCAAATTTTCTGCCATTCAAATCAATGACCGTTAACACAGACATTGCTATACCCCATAACAAAAGATGAGTAAATCCAGGTGTAAGAGAGAGAAAAAAATTCAAACCATAGACACTTTTGAAGAACGTGTGTATTCTTAGTTACAAAAGCGCAAAGATCATCATACAGCACTATCATTACTTATTACTTATGCACTAAATCACTTTCTGTAATTTAGCAATGGAGAAAAAGACATACAGTAATACTGTCGTTACCAAACTTCATCCAACTTGCATGCTCTTGACTTTAATGAATTTACAGTCATGAGCCACACAGGTAACATCCAGTTCCATTGACACTGTTTACCATAAATATTAAATAAACTTGGAAACAGACATCTACAGTTCAGATCTGACATTGTAACCGATCTCATAATGCAGTTAAGAATCCAGCATGTGTTAATAATACTTAATGTTGACTTCAAAATGGAAAGCATGTATCTTTGAAACATGGATCACTGCGTTCTTCAGTATAAATCAATTTCTATACATTTGCAAAAGAGAGTGCACTATGTTACAGACAAAATACTCAGTGAGTAATAATTACACCATATACTGTAATTACAACCTTCTTATATATAACTTGAGCAAATACATATTCATGGGAGCATAATACACAATTTCATCTACTTTATGTCATTCTCAATCTGAAATTCTGCCTCTGCATTTATTTTATTTGTCTGTATAATGATTTGGTTTAGAATTTTAACTTTAGTCTAAATCAGTGCCCTGAGCCACACAACATATTCATGTAAAAATTAGGTGTCATTAAACTATGTGCAAGTGCGTTTGTTATCAGTGAAACCTGAGGACCTGTTGGAAAAGAACTAGTCTAAATGAAAGGTGTGTTTTGTTTTTCTTCCTAGGTAGGCAGCAGGGGATCCTATGTGAACTGTGTTAATGTCAGCTCCATAGACACCATAGTTTTTGAGATATCTCCGACAATGCCACTTGTTTCACCAGTAAGGGATGGTACAAGTTGGAGGTTTAAATCTCCTTTGCGACATGGACAATAGGATGACACAATGTCATCCATCCAGGTTTAAACACCAGGGGAGACTGTACCAGCAGCTACGGAAGTAAATATCTTGAGAACCAGGGGATCCCTGAAACTGAAATCAACGCAGTTGAGCTCCGGGGATCAACTGTTTTATAACTATTTTTTAAAAATTAGACTTCAGCATGGCGTGCTCCTTCATATCCTAGCATAAGTGTAAAAATAATATTCACTGACAGCATTTCAATAGGTAAAAAACATTATTCATTGGCCAGGATTCTCATAGCTCTGATACTGGATATCACAGTGATATTTGGCATTATGTATCTGCCAATGACTTGAATGGCAGTTAAGGTGGGATCTCATTGTGATATCTGGTATCGGAGATTAGTGAATCTCCCCTGTTGAGTCCACTCAGTCTCTCAAGTTATTATGATTCCAGGATTGTTAAGTATGTAAATGCTTAGATCTTAGTAGGTAACAGAGCACTGAAGAGTTTGTCCTTGACAGGATCTAGACTGGTGGAGGCAGAAATTTGTATAAATTATGTGACAAAAGTTGTCCTCAGATGGAATAAGTAGATTAAATGTGTCAACGGTGTGATAGCTACCCCTCTACTAATTAAGCAGAGAGTGCTATATAGCAATTACAGTCAATACAAATATATTTTTCTGTGCATTTTAACTGTACATTCATTACAAAATATTCATGTATTAAATTTGTTTGTAAAATACTGATAACAGATTTGATGGTTCAAATATTTACAGGTACATTGAGTTCTTGTCCCAAAAGAGTTTACGATCTAAATGCTAGGGCCCAAAGCACCAGAGCTGGAATAAATTCCCAAGAATAAAAGGAGTTGGCTTGGAAATACAACATGGCATTATCTCTAGGCTATGCAGTAATGCAATGTTACATAACAATAGTAATCCATTATTTTTTTTTAATAATTCTCACTTTTAATATTGGAGAACAATGGGAGATGATGGCCCATATTTATTAAGCAGTGATACAAGGCATCTTCAAGCACCAGAAGTCACTTTCCATCAGATTGAAGTCAATTGGCCCCAAGGTGTGTTATGCAATAGTAACACCTGTAGATAAAATCCCAAGACACCCAGATTGTATTTTAATGGAATAGACTGAATTCTACTTACTATTCCTTGTAATACTCTTTCCGCACTCTGAATACCTGACGGTGTATGGCCTGAGGAAAGGACAACTGGTCCTGAAACGTTACATTTACGCCTGCTCTTATGATTTGAATACAGAGGAAGTTTACTTACATTCAAAGCTCCTGTGTGCTTCTTCCATTGCAAAAACTTTCATGCTATTCTGGATTCGGCTTTGAGACGCCAGCATCGATGGAGGGTGAGCACCAGTGAGCGAATCATTTACTTTATACAAACACCTGTGTGCGACTATCCCTATATTTTGCACTCTGAATACCATTATTTAAACACAATTAATTTAGTCACGTCACACTTATTTTATCATAGCCTGCAGTCGTGATGGTCTTAGAATGATGAACTAAAGTGAAATACTGTATTTAATGTGTGATGTGTAAATTAGAGATATTCCCAGAAACAATAATATCGTTTGTGGTTCACTACTTACAGTACCTTTAAATTGGTTGAAATATCTGTGAAGTGACTTTACACCATAAATTAAAACCTAATAATAAACATTGCTTTTCAGTATTTGAAATGCCTTCAGAAACACCTAGAAGCTGAAGAAAGCCTAAATGGTGATTTATGTGATGTTTCAGCACTCTGAACCACTTGGAAAAAAAGACCCCCGGGGGAACTAATCGAGTTAATAAAAAAAAAAAAAAAACTTATTATTGCGTTTTCATCTAATGGTATAAATGTATGTAAGTATAATTGTATTTATATAGCACCACAGTTTACACAGTGCTTTAGAAAATGACAATGCAAGATAAAGTGCAAACAATAGGAAATACCTACAGCAGGTATACAGTATGACAACACAAGACAAAGTGAGAACCTTCCCCAAAGAGCTTATTATCTAAGTGGTATGTTGGGAGGCTTCCCAACACAGTAAGAGGAAAATTAGGAAGGCGGAGGACATCTGGAATCAGTTGTAGAAGCGCAGATAATTTAATGAGATGCTTCTTTTAAGAGGTGAATTTTCAGCTGAGCTTTAAGGGGCCTATTCTAGTAGGTTTGATAACTTTGAGCCACCTCGATCAGTGTGGCATGATAAAGCGCCCTGTGCGTGAAACGCGTTAGAGGATCTGTAAGGACTTTTTTTGCATTTTTTTTTTTTTTAAATCAATAAATTTTTGAAACGGTCCTTTGTCCCAAGTGGCACGTATTTTCGGCTGTGTTCCGGTTTCTTTGTTTTGAACAACCCTCTGCTAAATACGCAGACACACTTTCTGCGATCTTTCACTCATTCCATTGAACACCTCAGGAGGAAGCCACACAGTAGCGTATTTCTTTCACTACAAATTAATTCTGTCCTGCTTTAACTCTGCTCTGCTCTCAGCAGAGGCTGAGCGAGAAGAATTCCAGCTCCAAGTTTGCATGCCAAAGGATGAGGTGTGTGTGAGAAAGATAGGCCTCCATAGAATAGAACTTCCTCCAGGGCAGAATCAGTGTGAGAACCAAGTTTCAATGACAAATATAATTGAAAATAAAACTTTCAGACCTCCGGTTGAGAAGCTGAAGAAGATATCCGTGTCTGACTAAATCGAATAATAAGTCACTGTTCACTGCTTCACTCTTCACTGCTGTCTAAGAACAATAAAAAAAACACATACTGTACACAACAAACATCAGATTTCTTCAGGAAGCGGGACCCACCCTCTAGGCCTACAGAACGAAAAACAACACATCAAGCTGACTCAGGCTCAGAGGAGGAGACAGAACCATTTGAACCAAATCAGCTAAGTACAAAACAGGACATAGAAGACTTGTTTGTGCGAATGCAGACAATGGTCCAATGTGAAATACAAAAAGCTTTGAAAGATATCAATGCAGATGTAGCCGCCTTAGAGAATTGGTGGATGCAAATGAGACTAAAATAGGCAAACTGCTAGCCCACCAAAAGGAACAAGTCAATTGGCCCCAAGGTGTGTTATGCGATAGTAGCACCTGTAGATAAAATCCCAAGACACCCAGTTTGTATTTTATTGGAATAGACTGAATTCTATTTACTATTCCTTGTAATACTCTTTCCGCACTCTGAATACCTGAAGGTGTATGGCCTGAGGAAAGGACAATTAGGAAGTCTAAAAATAATGGGAGCCATCTATAAATGCATAAACATCTGAAAATAGCAAAGAAAAGTTTATAAAGGTGTGCATATGTTATTGGATGTGGTAAACATTTTTTATACTGTTAAATCACTGTAGATTTGAAGATGGTTTCATCGTATGAGAAACAGGTTATATGAATTAAGACGAGACAACGTAATGAGTAAAAGACTATAAAAACCATGACACTGAAGACTAAAAGAGTTAAACAAGGCTAGAGAAACAAGAAAGCCCAAAAAGGTATAGGAAGGTTCCGGCAGAGTCCCAAGGAGGACCTAAAGACATACAGATATGATTAACCCCCACAACAAAGATATAACCCGCTCCCGGGGCACATAAGGTGTACCTGTGTTTCCTTCACCCCAAAATAATGAGGAGCAAAAGATGAGGCTGAGGCAGACATCTACACAACACCACCCACATACATTATTTACCCCTCCTTCATCTGAAAAAGATAATAGGGAGACCAAAGCATATACTTACATGGATCTAAAAGTAATCTCACACAATGCTAATGAATTAAACCATCCACAAAAATGCAGAAGAGCAATGGCGGATTATAAAAACAGAAAGAAGATATAATTTATCTTCAAGAGACTCATATTTCTAAAAAGAACCCCTCCACATAGTAGGATGGACATTACCCAAAAGTGTATGAATCATAAGACCGAAACAGAAAAAGAGTAGCTATACACATATAAACATATATATTTTATTACACATAAAATCAAACAAGATATGAAGGGAAGGTGTCTGATCATAGTAGGGAAGATAGTGAATTTAGATATCACATTGGTCAACATATGTGCCCACAACAAATATAGGTCAAATTTCTTTGAGCATTTCTTCGATGTATTATCTGAAATTCAGAAAGGTAAAATACTAAGGGGTGATTTCAACTTAATGATCTATAATAATTTACACAGAATGAAGACGGACAACATCAGAGTTGTCCCCTGTAAACTAAAGATGTTAACTACCTAGAAAAATTGGCTTACATATTCAGGGAGTCCGAGCCACTGAAGGTTGCCTTAAGAAACAAGTAAAGTCTGTGGGCGAGGTCAGTAAAACATCCACATGCTGTACTTGTGGTTAACCAAACCCTCGGGAGTTTATTTATAACACAAGTAAATACATCATAATTGGTACACCGTTCTTTTAAGTCAAACAAAACATTAAAATATAGCCTACTCTTTCTTAGGGAGATTCACTACATAGGACAGGCCCTAACTAACCGACTGATTAGCTAGGCTAGTTACCAGTCTAAAACAACACAGCACTTATCTGGGAACAATGTAAAGGTCTTATTTGGAAGTGCGGGCTCGGACTCCCCGTTCTCTCCAGGGAAGCATCAGTGGCAGGCTTTGCAGTCCTGCTGTTCCCAGGAAGTTCCTCTGGTACGCTCCTGTTTTTCTTTACAGGCTTGTCTGTGGTGTGTGGTTTTTGGGTCCCTGCTGTTCCCAGGTTAATCCCATTGAGAACAAGAAACCTGGGTCCCTGCAGACTTGGAGCTTGGTTCTGGCTTTGGATTCCAGCTGGCCCCAGGCAATCTTCCTGTGACCCTCATTTGTTGCTGGTACAGGGTGTAGTTTCCATGCAAACCGATGGTGTAATTTGTATGAATATAAGCTTTGTGTAAAGTAAAAATGTCTGTCAAAGTATATATCTTATTGCCTCCTCACCCTTCCACTCCACACACCCCCACCCCCACCCCAGAAAATACCATTATTATATTTTTTTTGCACAACTCCCTACTCCCCCACCCCTGACTAAATTGTATCACTGAAATTAACCATAACAAAAATTATTGGGAAATAAAACATTCAAATTGAAAAAAAAATGCACGTCACATTTTGAGTTATGAAGTACATTACCTCATGCAATACTAATTACCTGCAACGTTGCAGCCCTAGAAAAAGTAATCTTATTCATATAAAATGAATACACTGTGAGCTGTGCTCCTCTTCACTTCTACTGTTCATATAAAATGTATTCAAATGTTTAATGTATTTGATAGTTCTGATTAGAGATGGGCGAATCTCCTAAATCCGTCTTCTGGATTTTCTCGCATTTTCCCCGTAAATCAACTGGTTTATATGGTATTTTAATAAGTCAATGTTTGTTTAAATAAAAAAAGATAAAAACATTAAACTTGTATTGCATACTGTATGTAAAATACAGTTATTACACAATATACATTACACTATCAAATGTTGTATTCATATTTATTTAAATTAATATTCACATATATTACAATATCGTTTAAAATAGCACAGACTCACATATACTGTACATTGTCTAAATTCTCATTGGTTTATATTAATTCTAGGGCATTAATGTAGCTTTAAGAAACTCTTCTTCCTCCTACAGGTAGATGTCCTATTTCAAGCGGGCACTCTAAGATGTGCTTTCCTGATAGCAATCTATTCCAGAAGGCCGTCTAATCCAGAAACCAGTCTAATCCAGAAGGCAGTCTAATCCAGAAGGCATTCTATTCTCCAAGGCCACTTAGTATAGGGTGCTATGGCTTCCTCAAGATTTCTAGACTATGACCCTTGTTCTGTAAGGTGTGATAAGTGCAAATCATGTGCTATCGTTTATGGAGTTACCACAAAGTAAGATAACTCAACACGTTACTACTTTATTTGTGATTTGGAATGTTTCATTTTATCATTTAAACTATATTAACGCACATAGAAGTATCACAGAATATATCATGTTTACTGCTGCTGCTGGGAGGTCATTGGGGAAAAAGTCAAGCACCCATTTTCTAAATTATTAGCTTATCAGTCATTAGAACTTTGTAGAAAATGTCAAGAATTACATGATGGATGTATTTATGTATATCTTTATTTATATAGCACCATTGATGTGCATAGCGCTTCACAGCAGTAATACATGTGATATAATAATATAAATAGCAGATACAAATAATACATAATGGGAATAAGAGCTTCAGACAAAAGTAACATTAGGAAAAGGATCTTATAATCTAATTGATAAAGTAGACAAGGCAAAAAGCCCAGAAAAAACGCTGCACCACAAATGCAGAAAGCGACAAGGTAGACGATAAAATATATATACTTAAAGCTCGCACAAATAAAAGCATTTCGTTAGCCACAGAACGGTATCATCTATTTATTTTTTGATTATATATATATATAATCTAATTGGAAAGTAGAAAGACCAAACAGAGACACTAGGAAGGTGTTCTGGTAAGTGCATCTGCAAGGGGCCACAGTCGATGTTTGAGGTGTATAGTATCAGCCACGGACCTACCCATATGCTTAGTTAAATGAGGTGGGGTTTAAGATACGTCTTAAAGATGGATAGAGAGGGTGCTAGTCGGATATTGAGGGGAAGGGCATTCCAGAGGTGTGGGGCAGTGAGTTAGAAAGTGTAAGGTTGGAGAGGTCTTTAGATATTAAAGGAGATGATATCCTTGAGCAGAACGCAAGAGTTTGGATGGTGTATAGCAAGAAATTAGGGCTGAGATGTAAGGATGGACAGAAGAGGGTATAGACTTAAAAGTGAGGAGGAGAATTGAGTGTGTGATATGGGATTTGATAGGAAGCCAGGAGAGGGATTTCAGCAGTGGAGGAGAGGTATTAGCAAAGGAGATACTGAAAGTACGATGGGAGAGGTAAGAGGAAATCCAGGATAGAGCTTTGTTATGGATACAAAACGTATGGAGAATGTGAAGGAACAGAGGATGGTCCACAGTAACAACGGCTGCAGAGAGGTTGAGCAATATGAGCAGAGTATAGTGACCTTTGTCTTGGCAGCATGGAGGTCCTTATTATTTTAGTGAGGGCTGTTTCAGTGGAGTGAGCAGTGAGGAAGCCAGATTGTAGAGGGTCTAGGAAAGAATAGGAGGTGAGAAAATGGAAAAAGCAAGAGAATACAAGGCGTTCAAGGGTTTAGAGGGAAAAGGCAGGAGGGAGATGGGACGATAGTTAGAAAAACAGGTAGGGTCACCCTTGCTGTTTCTGAGTAATGGTGTAACTGTTACATGTTTGAAGGAGGGGGAGAAAGGTACCAGAGTAGAGGGAAGACTTTAAAATATGTGAGAGTATAGGGATTAGAGTAGGAGCAAGAGGTTTTAGGAGATGGGAAGGAATGAGGTCAAGAGGGCAAGTGGTAGAGGGAGAAGAGGAGATCAGCAGTGACATATCCTCATCTGTGACAGCGGATAAAGAGTAGAGGAAGGCAGAAGGAGAGTTAGGAAGAGGTGTAGGATTGGAGGAGGATACAGAGGGCATGAGGGTAATAAAGGGAATTTGTAATTATTGCATTTAAATAAATGGTTTGTGGCACTTCACCAGTATCCTATATATTTTTGGTCCTAACAGAGGAATAGCTTTTACCACAGGAAGTTTAGGCAATTGTTACACAGCTTTATTGATGAATCCTTTACCAGCTCCTTACAGGTGCGCCGACGAGTATTCTAAAACTTGCCTTGGAAAATCTGGGGAATGGCACCAACAAGACTCAGGTACATGCTGGGTACATGCTGGGTACATGCTGCAAACATTTCAGTGACATTTCTGCAGAAAGACTAATGGCCCATCAGATTAACACAGCAGGGGTCCCTGGCAGTCCCATTCAGTTGAATGAAATGAAATGTCACTGAAATGTTTGCAATACAGAAAGGATTACAAATGGCACACCACTGTTTAAAGAAGTTTAACAAGGTGTTTGCTTTTAGTGCTCACCTTCCGATGATCCTGGCGTCCCAAAGCTGGATCCTAAATACTGGCAAGGTAGGAGAAAAAAGAAGGAGCACACAAAATATGATGGTATCAAAAGATTACCAAATGTATTAATGCATCAGAGCGTTATGTAGTAACGTTTCAGGACACAAAGTCCCTTCCTCAGACCAAACACCTCAGAGGTATTTGGTCTGAGGAAGGGACTTTGTGTCCTGAAACGTTACTACATAACGCTCTGATGCATTAATACATTTGGTAATCTTTGATACCACCATATTTTGTGTGCTCCTACCTTGACTGAAATGTTTGCAGCATGTACCCAGCATGTACCTCGGTCTTGTTGGTGATTGCCCCAGATTTTCCAAGACAAGTTTTAGAATAATCGTCGGCGCACCTGTATATCAATAGTGCAGCAACTTGATGATTGGGCTGCAATCAGTTTAATGAGGCAATGTATTAATTAAAGCCATTATAGGGGTTACATCACCAACTAAAATGATTACATAATCTTTGAAACCTGAAGCAGAATTTAATCTACATAGCAATATAAAAAAAATAATCAGGTATGTATTAAAAAGCAATATATACGTGGCATAATCAAAACATATATAATTAATTAACAACACAGTAGGCATAGTGGACATGACGGCATGCATCATAGATGACTTCATATACGCTTTAGCATCTAAGGGATTAAAACACCCAACTACCTAAATACTTACACATTGTATCTCATTGTGGTATAACTGCTATAGTATACATGGGGTTAACAACCCCCACCCACCCCCGGAACCTCCCTCCATGGGGGATCCTCCTCCAAACATCCACCCCCTACCATCACCCACTCCCAACAAACCTGATCCCCCCTATCATCATGGGCAATAGTCATATTAGCTAAAGGTGGCTGATAATCCTTTTGGTCAATAGAAACATTAAATAAAACATAACAAATACAAGCCCTAATATTAAATGAATATATATATATATATATATAGAGAGAGAGAGAGAGAGAGAGAGGAAAAAGAGAAGAGAGATTGCACGCCCTATAGCGTAAAAAAGTACATTTATCAGTGGGAAAGAAGGGGAAGGGGGAGGGGAGGAATATCACTCACAAGGATAAATTAAAAATGAGCAGTTATGAATAATATCACCGCGTCCAAAATCTACCAACAGGGACAGCAGTCCACGGGAAAATCCACACGGAGTTCACACGAACCTTAGTTGTTCAAAAAAGTTCAGTTTTTAAGCCACCAAAGGTCTCCTATGGCAGCTGCCCGCAGATCTATTCCACACTTGATCCGGCCCAATCTTGCGCATGCGTGGCGATGTAATGTCCACACGTATTGAGTAATAACGCTCCCTGACGCGTTTCGTCGCACTCGGGCGACTTTCTCAAAGGGTCTGGTTTTTATTGTTTCATTTATTTATCACTGTTTGTACATTCATTTAAATTCATGTTTTATGAACTTGTTTTCAGTATTGTTTGAATCACATTCACTTCACTTTTATTATACAATTGATGTAAGTTAGAACGGAATATTACTTTGGCGCTACATTATAGGTTTTTCTTTAAATATATATATACTGTATATATATTTCAGGATGCACTGTTTTGAAGTAAAAACCTTTCTTGCATTATTCATTGTAACACCTCCAGAAGAAGAGATGAGTGTATACTGAAAGCTCAAATAAAAGCATTTCGTTAAACACAGAACGATATTGTCTATTCGTTTTTTATTTTATTTTATATATAAAAAGGTCACCATTCACTACAACCATCCCCCGAACCATGTGAAATTTGCAGTTTTTTCACAGCCAAAGACTGCAGTTTTTAAAGTTCCCCAAGTAAAATCAATTCAAGACCCTGAAATAGGGCTTTTGCTTGAGAGATAGAGAGAGGTTGAGCGGGGGAGATTGGAAAGGAGAGTGGAAGGCTTTGAGAAAGAGAGAGATGTTGATTGTGAAGGACCAGTGGGACATCCAGAAGGAAATAGCAGAAAGACATTAGGTAAGATCAATTTTTATTAGAGCCGTCTCTGTGGATTGGTTAGGGCAGAATATGGATTGAAGTGTATCAATGAGGGATTTAGAGGAAAGAAAGTGTATCATCTGGCTATAAATAAGACCTTCAACAAGTTTGGAAGCAAATGGGAGAAGGAATATTGTGTGGTAGTTAGAAGATATGATTGGGTCCAGAGAGGTCTTCTTCAGGATTATTATGTCAAAGGCATAATTAAAAGTTTGAGGAAATGAGCCAGTGGTGAGAGAGGTTGAAGAGGTGGGTCAAAGTAGTTGATTGTGGTTGAGATGGAGCGAAGAAGATCTGAAGGAATAGGGTTGAGAGTACAAGATATATGGGGAGAAGAGGAGAGAAGGTGGAAGACTTCCTCTTCATTAATCTAGCTTTAAGGGAACAGAAAATGTGATGTCATTCCATATCTCCTATCACTTTTCTTTTCTGCTGCTCACACACACACAAAGATGAATGTTTATTAAAATAATTATTTACAAAGAATAGGGATATCATATGGATTTCAAACCACATACTACAAACTTCTATCACAGATTTGTTATTATTTAACATAAAAGTAAGACAAAGAAAGTATAATATTTCAGGGTGACAACTGCCCCACATGGATCATTATTACAAACATCTACATAACAAAGCAGCAATACCACATAACCAGTACAGTTTTATTAAGTTAATATTTTAAGGTTTCATCCTTTTTAAGTTACATTTAATCTTCTGTTCCTGAAACTGCGACAAAGGGAACAGTTCTTGAAGACATAATGAATTGGATATGATTTAAAAACCAGAGAGAGAGAAAAAAAAGATTCACTACCAAAAGAATACAAAGACTGTTTCTCTTGGATGCCTGTATATACAATTATTATTATTTTTTTTAAATCACTGCAATCTCTTTTTTAATCATAGTTATCTTGGTATTTTTTTTTAAAGTGCAGGTCACGATGACATGGGAAGTACTGCTCCTTTGACAGAGCACTGTAATAATGTATTTATAGCTTTTTGTTTAGGCTTCAGCTTTCCACAGCTAAAATAAGTAATAGTCATAGACTGAGAAAGGCACTAACTTATATTCTCTTTATTTGAGTAATGCCACATTTACCATCTATGTGTAGCGCGGCATACTTTGTTAACCTCGTATAAGAACAAATATTAAAATGCAAAGAAACCCCAGCAGAGTATGTGATTATTTTACTAGATAAATCCAATACAAATGTACGTCATATTGTATTATTTATTCACTATCTTTTATATTACTTTTGCATAGATAGGGTAAACATCAAATACTAGAATATCTGTGAATATTGCATGACCTGTTCCCTTAATACGACAAAAGCATGTGGATTGAATAATTTGTGTAAATAATTATATGTATTTATACAGAAGCATATCAGTTTTTATATTTTGTTACA
Organism: Ascaphus truei; assembly: GCF_040206685.1. Taxonomy (NCBI): domain Eukaryota; kingdom Metazoa; phylum Chordata; class Amphibia; order Anura; family Ascaphidae; genus Ascaphus; species Ascaphus truei. Next base: position 36,372,051 of record NC_134484.1, read on the forward strand.
AAAATTAGTGCCGTATATGGAGTACAATGTTCAGCCCTTTCGTAAATGTAAATCAAACTTTCTGTATTCAATATCCCAGGCTTCCATAAAGTTCTATAAAACTGTTGAACAGGTTTATTAAAATGATGTGCACTTTTAAGGGTAGCTTGCAGGAGCCTCGCTAGTGAGTACATTTGCAGTCTTTATCAGATGAACCATGAGGATCATTGATCAAATATGTTTTTTTCCAATATTATTGTTGGGGGGAAAACAAAGTTACCAAAGACAATTATTATTTTTATCTGCTTCAATTTCCTTTCTCGTGAAATATCTAAACGTGACATTGATAAGTAATCCTGCGCTCGACATAGGTTAAGGCCTCGTGCAGGGTGAGGCTGAGCGGGCACTCACGCTGGCCACGAGGAAACACATTGCTGCAAGGTGTGTGGCCAGCATGAGTGAGGGCCTGCGCAAGCACGGCGCTTAGCTGCTGATTTGATTATGCCGCTCGTTGGCACGTCACGGGAGTGGTTCGCCCAATGAGGGGAACCAGCTCCGTGACGTCATGGCCGGGCCCCCTGACATGCCCCCCCTCGCGTGTGAAACTAGCCCAGCAAAGCGCGTGACGTCACCTCGCACGAGTACCAGCGCACTCGCTCCCTGCTTGGCCGTAGCCTAAGCCTCTGAGGTTTCTTTGTGATTGTTAGACTGTTCTTTTGGTAGCCCAACACCCTATACAAGGGTAACCTACATTACGTAGAACTGATACAAGAGACCAATAAAACACAAATGTTCCTAGCACTCAAACGGAACAGATAGTAAATGGATCAGCCAAAAGTAAGTATTTAATGGTACACGAATGATGCAAAAAATGGTCAAACAAAGACCAAAAAAGAAAGCACTACAGTATGTGCTAAGGCAGGGACAAGGACAGGGAAGGGATGAGCTGCTGCTGCATGGAGAAGATCTCCCCCAGCGTTGGTGCATCTCCTGGTCTCTTGCTGGCACTGATTTGGCTGCTTTACAACCTCTGACACATTCCATGTGGTAGCTCTGCCCCCAGGGGTGCCTGTGCATTGGGGAGCTGTATCTCTTCAGCACTGCCTGCCAGCTGTGACGTCATCAGGCCACGCCACTTTAAGGCTCTCAGACATCACCATCTGCACATTGCTGGGCTGCATGCAGCAGGAGAAGTTTGCTGCCACGACCTGTTTTTTGCCATTGGACATTTCCTGCATTTGCTGGACTCAAAGCTCTCCAGCGTGGGGCATTAACCCTTTAGCACCCTGCTTTGCCAGCTAACTCCACTGCTACTTAGATAGCCTTTATAGTGTTGATATACACCTTTTAGGTTTAGACCCTTATCATCCAGTTTCCCTGTTACTCACTTAGGGTTAGTTGGTCTGAGTCTTGTGCCTCACAGCCTACCTTCATTCTGTTGGGATATTCAGTAATAGCTTGTCACTGTCTCCCAGGGACATTGTTGCAGGGTTTAGGGAAGTACCAGGTGACTACGGTCTACCTGGGAACGGGCCTGTAGAAGGAGTTCCTATACCCCGAAACATGACGTTGCCCCCCTTGCCCTGGACTTTTAACTCCCCGTGTTTTCCCTTTTCTTTCCCTCTCCCTTTTCCCTTCTCCCCTTCACTGTCCTTGTCCCTGCCTTAGCACATACTGCTTTCTTTTTTGGTCTTTGTTTGACCATTTTTTGCATCATTCGTGTACTATTAAATACTTACTTTTGGCTGATCCATTTACTATCTGTTCTTTCCGTTTGAGTGCTGGGAACATTTGTGTTTTATTGATTATTTGGGAGGAATCAGGGTCCTCCTTGTTCCCATCTTGCACCTATTATTTCACTTTATACAGAGTTTTGTGTGCTGTATAATACTGTTTGTTATGTTACAAGAGACCAGTTCCTCAGTATGTACCCCAGATCTTTAGTATTTTAAGACACTGTGGGCAAGGTCTTCAGAAGTCCGTTAAATGTTTTATCGTGGCGTTACCCTCATTTACCATATTTACATATATCGACATAGGTGATTAGCATTACAATGCCCTCCAGTTAACCAGATAAATATTGGTTTGTTAACTTTTAATGCAAGTCTGGTTTACTCATATACAAATCATATGCTAATTAGACGTTAACCTAAGATCGCATATCCACAAACCTCCGTTAATGTTTGCGCATGGAGATAACGTTACAATACTTAGGTCACATCATCAATGCTTGAAGACACCTTACTGCCCTATGTAAGTGAATGGGCCATACAGGGCCACAAGCAGTGTTATGATATGAAACTCCTTACAGCATGGAAGACATCTTTGAGCACATTCACATATTTACTAAGCAGTGCTGAATGGTGTCTTACGAAGTAGCACCGTTTTGAAAATATGGCCTTGTTACTTCAATTTGTTTTCTAATTTAGCAGTAAAATTGATGAGATCTAATTTCCGCAATCATTCTTCATGTTTACATATGTGTTTGCAAACATTTATTAAGAATATAATTTACGAGTTGCGGAATTAATGTGTAATATCTTTCAGTATTTGTTTTTGTGAAAGCATTTTGAGAAAAATATATTTTAAAAAAACAAAAAAAACTTCCAGACTAAAACTGAATTACTAATGTAGAGACAGGACTCGCTGTCCCCGGGCAAACTGCAAACATACAAGCAAAAGTCTGCAGGCCAAGAACAGTGCCATCCGGGATTAAGCTGCTGGCGTCCATGTTTTTGAGAGCTGAAGTCAGCACGATCAATAAAAGCACCCACACAAATCCTCTATTCACACCCTCTATCTACTCCTTCCTGCTGCAGAGGATCTCTCATAATCCCGAACCCAGACATAAACACACCTGCTCACACATACCTCTTCCCCTGCTAATGGTGTAACCTAACTGATTTAATACTGACTAACCTTAAAACTTGCCCCACAAATCAAGCATCCCAATAGCCTGCACTACGGTTATTGTTCCACAGTCACTCCTATCACCCATTCTGACCAAGCACTGCCATCTACAGCATTTATTCCCTCACCTGCCGTCTATGTAAATTTCCCATCATACCACTTAGATTGTAAGCTCTTCGGGGCAGGGATTTCCTTTCCTAATGTCTGATTTTGCTGCGCTTATTGTATTATTATAATTCCCTGTACTGTTTTCTTTGTGATGTGCTGAGTACACTTTTGGTGCTATATAAATAAAAATATAATACATATGTAACGGGTATTCCACCCCACCCAATCTCATATATAGTGTGGGTGAGTAGAACATGCGGTGTTACCGGTGTGGTGCGTATACCTGCAGGCTCACAGGAAGTCTGAGCCTCCGCTAGTGAGAGCCTGGGGTGAATCCTCTGGAACGAATCTTCTTTCAGCGCCTCCACCTATGTAGGATTCTAGGGAAGTGTAGAATGACCCTACATAGGAACCCAATCAGAAACCACACACACAGTGATTATATAACTAAGGACTTTACTAACGAATAATAATGATAACCTGTGTCTCTCTCACGGTGAGACACTAACAGTGACGTCTCGCAGGACGATTCCCAAACACTAGGTGATCCCACCCAGTGTCCCAAGAACCCCACCCAATGTCCCGTACTCCTACAGAGATAGTCAATGGGTGACTGCGCAGTCACTAAGAACCTCTAGGCCTGTTGGTGCACATGTGATGGTATAATACCTGCCGAGCACTCCGGTGCTCGGGTCAGCAACACTCTTCTCAAAGGGTCAGACATGTGATGAATCCGTCTGATCCTCCAACCGAACTCCTTGCACGTGCAGACCGCTAGGGCGGTCCCACTCTGGAATCGTCTCTGTGGACCCCAACGTGGGTCCAACCGCTTCCACAGGAACAGCAGCAGTCGCTGTGTCCCTATCTATATAAGTGGTACTAACGTGACAGGAACCCTAACTTAGGGCCTGTCCCTGTAGTACAGCAACCTGTAGTGGCTTGGGGAACTCCTATGGCCGGTAGGGGGTACTGACCTGTCCCACTCCCCTTACTACCCAAGTCCCTTCGGTAAGTGATCTGGAATGGACTAGAGTACTCTTCCATGCAGTACTTGGGCGTCTACCTACTGTTGGCTAGCCTAGTGCAGATCCTCTCCAGAATTCCTGACCTCGTTAACAGGCTATCCCTTCAGGCATCCTACCCCTAGCGCTACCTCAAGGTGACTAGAACTGCTATAGCCCTTCTCCAGACCCACTACTCTCTGACTAGTCCCAGCGCCTACCGCAGCAAGCTGTAGCTCACTGACTACTGCAGCCAACGTGCTGCGCAACAAGGTGCCTGCCTATCAGACCTCACAGCACTGCTCGCTGTGACCCTGACAAGGCAGCACTCTAACAACACTAAGGGCAGAGTCCCTATCTTGGGCCTCCCTCAGTACTTAACCCACTACACTAGCGGGGGGGGTTGGGGCCTACCTGGGGTGTGGGTACCTATAGGGTGCAGGAGCTGCTCTCACTCCCCGCACCCTTCTTCCCTCAAAGCTCCCTAGCTCCAACTCTCTATCACCTTCCTCAACAGTTACCCACCCAACTAGTGGGGAGTTGGGGTCTACCTGGAGTGTAGGTACCTATATGGGGCAGAGGCGGCACTCGCTCCCTACACCCTACTTCCCTAACAGCTCCCTAGCTCCAACTCTCTATCACCTTCCTCAACAGTTACCCACCCAACTAGTGGGGAGTTGGGGTCTACCTGGAGTGTAGGTACCTATATGGGGCAGAGGCGGCACTCGCTCCCTACACCCTACTTCCCTAACAGCTCCCTGACTCCAACTCTCTAACTGCAGGCTTCCTTCTCCCAGCTCCCACTAATGTAAGTGGCAGGGTCCCTAACCTGAGGGCTGCCCCTGGCAACACTCACCTTACTGGGGAGCTGAGCTATCCTGGACCAAGGGGGTGCTGGCCTAATACAGGGGAGTCCCTCTCTCCTGTACCCTACCTCCTTCCTTCACAGGGTCCCTCCGCTGACTGACTAGCGTGGTGCAAGCCCGCGAAATGTATCCTTTCCTCCAGCACAATCCTGCAGCCCTATTGGCTCCTATGAGGCACCTGGTGCCTCCCTCGCTATGCACTATGAGAATTGTAGTCCCTGGGCGCCTGCAATAACATTGGGGCCGCGTGCGTGCCTTTCCTGCGCATGCGCGAGCTATAGGGAGCTTCCTCAACCTTTCCCTACTCTGTTCTGGCCCTCGCGCGACTTTCCCTGACTCTGGGGCTCTAACTGCGCATGCGCGATCACTGCGCATGCGCGAGTGGCTAGTTAATAGCGGCGCTCTCCTCGCCGGCCGCCGGGACCTTAGAGACGCGACCGCGGCCTTAGCAACGGCCCGATCGTGTCCCCGGCAACCGGCCCGCTCACGGAGACAGCGCACCGCTCCCTGCAACGGCCCCCACCCTTGGGATGGCCGTCGGATCTGCCGCTGGCCTCTGGCAGTACCCAGCATTGCTTGTGCCAACGGAGGCTCCCGAGGGGGTCGCAGGGGGCAAAGGGTGACCTGGCTACACTCTCCCCCTGGTGAAACACCCAACGCCCTCGCTTGGGGAACGACATAACAGGGCACAATTTCACACACTGACAAATGGCATGGCATACCCCGTACACTTAACAGATCGGCTTTAACCTCACCAAAACATGTCACATCACACCCCATAATTCCCGAGGCTAGCTGAGACCATTTGTGGGGTGCCCCTAACTGATCATGTGGGGGTACCTCACTTTTGCGTCCATGAGCCTCCCTCAGAAAATTCTCTTGAAGAGCACACTCTGGGGTGACAATCACTGGTTCAGTACTACTTCCTCCCCCTGGTGGAAGGAATAGCACAGTGTCTTTCAACCCGGTCTTTACCTGGTCATCCACGCCTTGGAAACAGCAGGCCAGGCGGCCAAGACCTTTCCCACGGTCCACTACTTGGCGGATGGGCCGCTTCTCTTTCAGCACAGTCTCTGTTTCACCTGGCAGGGGGTAAAGGGTAGATACCTTACCACTGCGGTGATTCACGGTGTCCAACAGGTCCTCGGGGACGCTGTCAGTTCCCACCTTGGTGGTATCGGGACCTGTCCTCAACTCTTCTGGGACAGCCCACTCACTGACTCGAACTTCGGGAGCGTTGGATCCCAGTCCTGGGACCACTTGTGTCGGAGCACACGGGCTCACACTCCGCTCAGAAGCCGCAACTCTGGCCTTCTTCACGGCCACCTCCATCGGAGCCTGTGGGGGGCAAGGGGGTTCCTTACCACTCGGCTGACTTGCGATGGGTCTCTCTTCTTCTGGCACGATGGGCAGTGGGCACTGGTCCACTCGCACCACTGGACAGCTATCTTCTAATGAGGACACCTCCGCCAGGACGCGATGCAAAGGGGAGCCCTTCGCCCGGGCGACCAGACTTAAGGAGCCATCGTGCTCCGCGGTCACCTGGAGGCTCACCCCCAACACCCCTGGGGCAGTCGACTCACCCTTGTCGTCTGTAGGTACTGGTCCCCATTCTAGGACCGATGGTACCTCTGCAGTAGGTCTGACTGACCATCGAAGGGCACACGGGCCCACAGCAGGGTCCGCAACATCGGAATACACCTCTTCAGAAATCAAAAAGTCTAGCACGGCGTCAACGTATGGTTGCAGATTACAGTGCTTGCTCCCCCTGGTGGAATCTGAAGGAAGGGCACTTTCTACAAGGGAGTGGTTCTGGCTCTGCACTGAGTCACTCACATCACAGGGGAGGGGCTCTGATTTTCGCGCCAATCCCGGACAGATTGTTGCAACATCTTTCTGTGCAGGTTGACAGTCAGCAGCACGTGCGCTCTCCTGATTTGGCGGGAAACGCCATCCTGCTTGGTCTGCGTAGACTAGGGGGTACCCTTCTGAGGGGCCCCCGGGCATGAACAGTGCGGACGGTGCCTCTGCCAGGCATATATTCTCAGTGTGGGTTACTACAAAAAGAATGGTCTTCCATGTGGATGTGGGATCTTGTTCCTCATCTAAGACACATGTCCATGGCCACTCAGGAATTTTACACATATACTCCCGAACCTTCATTTTGGGTATAGTTACGGGAATGCCTCCTACCGCCACTACCTGTCCAGGGTCTAGGTATTGCCTCAAAGCCCAGGCCAGGACCTCGTTTCCGGACTTCACAAACATGGCGACAAAAATAGGGACGGGACAATTTAGAAAAATAAACAGGGCACCCCAGGTGGTATCTCAGCAGCGCCTCCAAATGTAACGGGTATTCCACCCCACCCAATCTCATATATAGTGTGGGTGAGTAGAACATGCGGTGTTACCGGTGTGGTGCGTATACCTGCAGGCTCACAGGAAGTCTGAGCCTCCGCTAGTGAGAGCCTGGGGTGAATCCTCTGGAACGAATCTTCTTTCAGCGCCTCCACCTATGTAGGATTCTAGGGAAGTGTAGAATGACCCTACATAGGAACCCAATCAGAAACCACACACACAGTGATTATATAACTAAGGACTTTACTAACGAATAATAATGATAACCTGTGTCTCTCTCACGGTGAGACACTAACAGTGACGTCTCGCAGGACGATTCCCAAACACTAGGTGATCCCACCCAGTGTCCCAAGAACCCCACCCAATGTCCCGTACTCCTACAGAGATAGTCAATGGGTGACTGCGCTGTCACTAAGAACCTCTAGGCCTGTTGGTGCACATGTGATGGTATAATACCTGCCGAGCACTCCGGTGCTCGGGTCAGCAACACTCTTCTCAAAGGGTCAGACGTGTGATGAATCCGTCTGATCCTCCAACCGAACTCCTTGCACGTGCGGACCGCTAGGGCGGTTCCACTCTGGAATCGTCTCTGTGGACCCCAACGTGGGTCCAACCGCTTCCACAGGAACAGCAGCAGCCGCTGTGTCCCTATCTATATAAGTGGTACTAACGTGACAGGAACCCTAACTTAGGGCCTGTCCCTGTAGTACAGCAACCTGTAGTGGCTTGGGGAACTCCTATGGCCGGTAGGGGGTACTGACCTGTCCCACTCCCCTTACTACCCAAGTCCCTTCGGTAAGTGATCTGGAATGGACTAGAGTACTCTTCCATGCAGTACTTGGGCGTCTACCTACTGTTGGCTAGCCTAGTGCAGATCCTCTCCAGAATTCCTGACCTCGTTAACAGGCTATCCCTTCAGGCATCCTACCCCTAGCGCTACCTCAAGGTGACTAGAACTGCTATAGCCCTTCTCCAGACCCACTACTCTCTGACTAGTCCCAGCGCCTACCGCAGCAAGCTGTAGCTCACTGACTACTGCAGCCAACGTGCTGCGCAACAAGGTGCCTGCCTATCAGACCTCACAGCACTGCTCGCTGTGACCCTGACAAGGCAGCACTCTAACAACACTAAGGGCAGCGTCCCTATCTTGGGCCTCCCTCAGTACTTAACCCACTACACTAGCGGGGGGGGTTGGGGCCTACCTGGGGTGTGGGTACCTATGGGGTGCAGGAGCTGCTCTCACTCCCCGCACCCTTCTTCCCTCACAGCTCCCTAGCTCCAACTCTCTATCACCTTCCTCAACAGTTACCCACCCAACTAGTGGGGAGTTGGGGTCTACCTGGAGTGTAGGTACCTATATGGGGCAGAGGCGGCACTCGCTCCCTACACCCTACTTCCCTAACAGCTCCCTAGCTCCAACTCTCTATCACATTCCTCAACAGTTACCCACCCAACTAGTGGGGAGTTGGGGTCTACCTGGAGTGTAGGTACCTATATGGGGCAGAGGCGGCACTCGCTCCCTACACCCTACTTCCCTAACAGCTCCCTGACTCCAACTCTCTAACTGCAGGCTTCCTTCTCCCAGCTCCCACTAATGTAAGTGGCAGGGTCCCTAACCTGAGGGCTGCCCCTGGCAACACTCACCTTACTGGGGAGCTGAGCTATCCTGGACCAAGGGGGTGCTGGCCTAATACAGGGGAGTCCCTCTCTCCTGTACCCTACCTCCTTCCTTCACAGGGTCCCTCCGCTGACTGACTAGCGTGGTGCAAGCCCGCGAAATGTATCCTTTCCTCCAGCACAATCCTGCAGCCCTATTGGCTCCTATGAGGCACCTGGTGCCTCCCTCGCTATGCACTATGGGAATTGTAGTCCCTGGGCGCCTGCAATAACATTGGGGCCGCGTGCGTGCCTTTCCTGCGCATGCGCGAGCTATAGGGAGCTTCCTCAACCTTTCCCTACTCTGTTCTGGCCCTCACGCGACTTTCCCTGACTCTGGGGCTCTAACTGCGCATGCGCAATCACTGCGCATGCGCGAGTGGCTAGTTAATAGCGGCGCTCTCCTCGCCGGCCGCCGGGACCTTAGAGACGCGACCGCGGCCTTAGCAACGGCCCGATCGCGTCCCCGGAAACCGGCCCGCTCATGGAGACAGCGCACCGCTCCCTGCAACGGCCCCCACCCTTGGGATGGCCGTCGGGTCTGCCGCTGGCCTCCGGCAGTACCCAGCATTGCTTGTGCCCACGGAGGCTCCTGAGGGGGTCGCAGGGGGCAAAGGGTGACCTGGCTACACATACATACATACATACATACATACATACATACAGACATACATACATACATACATATAGTCACATCCCCCAGACTCTGTTCACGTTTTTCCAAGACTCCTCATGATGTACAGTATATGACCAAATATGGGTATCTACATTATGAGGGGGAATACTACAGTATAGGATCATATTCTGTCATCTACTGTACGTCATCAAGGGGACATTAAAAAATCCTGTCCAACCCTCTTGATGATGTAGATGACCGAATAAGGTCCTATAGTATTCCCCCTCAGGATGTTGATACCAATATGCAGTCATCTATGTCATGATGAGTCTTGGACAAAGAGAATGGAATCTGGGGAGAAGAAAGTCACTTGATCATGCGGACTTCATCTGCAAAGTTCTCCTGGTACGGCCTTGCACTCTTTAACACTTTGGGGCTTATTATAGTAGCCATCATAAGCCATTGCTATCGGCCAAAAATTCCTACAGCAATTCAGAAAGCCTCAATAAGTGAGCGGTGAATGCATTTTTGGCTCTAGTCAAAAAAACATCACCAAGTGAGCCGCGATACGCCCCTTATCGCCAGTTTTGAGATTTGTCCAATTCTAGTAGCTTCCATTAGCTTATCAAGGCTAATCGGGGCTCTAGAATGGCGATTTCCTCCCTAAAAAAAGCATGGGCAATGAAAAATATAAAAAGGAAAAAATACAATAAAAAAACCTGAAAAAAGACAATTACACACATTTAATATTTATCTGACTTTTAGAAGTCCTCACCCTCCGAATCCTGGTGTATCAGGAAGCTCTCGACCCGCGACATCATCCACTGCAATCCGATTCCATCCTCCTTGAAGATCAGCATCTTCTATCTTTATCTGTCATTCTTTTCTTCTATCTTCTTTTCTTTCAATCCAAACTCCATGGTAAATCCAAAACGGATGTTGGCTCATCGACATCTTCAGCTAAAATTGTATTGTATGTCTTTATTTATATAGCGCCATTAATGTACATAGCGCTTCACAGTAGTAATACATGGGGTAATCAAATAAATAACAGATAATATAAATAACAGATCATGGGAATAAGTGCTTTAGACATAAAAGTAACATTAAGGAAGAGGAGTCCCTGCTCCGAGGAGCTTACAGTCTAATTGGTAGGTAGAACGTACAGAGACAGTAGGAGGGAGTTCTGGTAAGTGCGTCTGCAGGGGGCCAAGCTTTATGTATCGTGTTCAGAATATCCACAGTGCTATTCATATGCTTCTTTAAGCAAGTGTGTCTTAAGGTGGGTCTTAAAGGTGGATAGAGAGGGTGCTAGTCGGGTACTGAGGGGAAGGGCATTGCAGAGGTGTGGGGCAGAAAGTGAGAAACGTTTAAGGCGGGAGAGGGCTTTAGATACAAAGGGGGTAGAAAGAAGACATCCTTGAGAAGAACGCAAGAGTCTGGATGGTGCATAACGAGAAATTAGGGATGAGATGTAAGGAGGGGCAGAAGAGTGTAAAGCTTTAAAAGTGAGGAGAAGAATGGAATGTGAGATGCGGGATTTGATCGGAAGCCAGGAGAGGGTTTTCATGAGGGGAGATGCTGAGACAGATCTAGGAAAGAGTAGAGTGATTCTGGCAGCAGCGTTTAGGATAGATTGTAGGGGAGACAGGTGAGAGGCAGGAAGGCCGGACAGCAGGAGATTACAGTAATCAAGACGGGAGAGAATGAGGGCCTGAGTCAGAGTTTTAGCAGTCGAGCAACAGAGGAAAGGGCGTATCTTTGTTATATTGCGGAGGAAAAAGCGACAAGTTTTAGAAATGTTTTGAAAGTGAGGGGCGAATGTGAGAGAGGAGTCGAGTGTGACCCCTAGGCAGCGTGCTTGGGCTACTGGGTGAATGATTGTAGTTCCAACAGTAATGTGGAAGGAGGTAGTAGGGCCAGGTTTGGGAGGAAGTATGAGGAGCTCTGTTTTAGCCATGTTGAGTTTAAGGCGGCGGAGGGCCATCCAGGATGATATAGCAGAGAGACATTCAGAAACTTTGGTTTGTATAGCAGGTATAAGGACAGGTGTTGAAAAGTATATTTGTGTGTCGTCGGCATAGAGGTGATATTTAAACCCAAAAGATGTTATTAGGTCACCTAGAGAGAGTGTGTACAGAGAAAAGAGAAGAGGTCACAGGACAGAGCCCTGGGGTACCCCCACAGAGAGATCAATAGAGGAGGAGGAGGTGTTAGCAGAAGAGACACTGAAAGTACGATGGGAGAGGTAGGATGAGATCCAGGATAGAGCTTTGTTCCGAATACCTAGAGTATGGAGAATGTGGAGGAGAAGAGGGTGGTCCACTGTGTCAAATGCTGCAGAGAGGTCGAGTAATATGAGCAGAGTGTAATGACCTCTGTCTTTGGCAGGATGAAATAAATAAAATGAGACGGAACAGGCCTTGTATAGGGCCTGTGATGTCACAGTTTAGGGTCAGGCTTCTTTTTTTTTTTATGATGTGATGTCATCTCCAATGGATGTACGTCACATCCTTAAAACCACATGGTTCATATCACATGGTATTACAGCCAATGGGATTGAAGACCTGTACGTACCATGTGAAATGGTATATTAGTTCAAAAGAATGTGATATCACTTTAAGTGACAGGCAATGCATTTTTTGTCAAATTATTTTTTACAATTGATTGTTATTTTTTTCTATTTCTGTTTATTGTTTTCACTAAATTGTTAGGTATTTGGTTGGCTTGTTTTTTGTACATTTTAGGATTGTCTAGCAGTTTTATTTCTTGATTTGTTTTGTTGCTTAGGTGTTTTTTTTTATTGTATTCTATTATTTTGGTATAACATAATTTTTATTCTTTTGCGGTTTTGGTATTTGAAGAATTGTGTAGTTGAGGCTTTTTAGTTAATTTATTCTTTTGGTGTTTAGATGCTTGTTTATTTCTTTAATTGTTGTGCTTGGTTGTTTTGATAGGTTGGCCATTTACTGCTATAGTGGCTTATCATGCCCATATTATATGGGTATGATGTACCACTGTGCCAATCAATGGGTAAGGGTGGGGGTACTTGTGCCGGGGTGGGTGGTTAGGCATCCTGGGTGGGTAGCGGGGAGGGGGGTTAACCCCTTAATTACTGTAGCGGTTATTAATCGCTAAGGTGATTAAGGGGTTAGAGGCAATTGCATTTTTTCTTGTACTCTTGCTGCCAACGGAGGAAAAGGACCTGGAGTATGGTGATGAAGATGCCCTTCATGATGGTGGGTAAGTAGAAAGTTTTATTTACTTTATTTATGCCAGCTGGCTAATATTTGATTTTGAATGAGCAAATGAGCTATTATCAATGTGTGGATAATAGTAATTTTGTCCATTACTGTTCTGTATGTGTTGGGAGGGGGGGAGGTTGTTGGGGGTAGAGGATGTGGGTAGTAGGGTTGTTCTGTTTATTTTTGTTTCTTGGTGATATAGGGATTGGGTGATTGGGGTAGTAGCCCCAAGTGTGGGTGTTTAGGCCTACCGGGTGTTAGAGGGAGGGGTTAATCCCTTCATTACTATAACGATTCCTACCAGTATGGTAGTCAAGGGGTTAACTCCTCCCGCAACCTTCCTGGCAGGCCTAACCACCCACCCTGGGGCTACTTCCCCCTTCATCCGCACCTCTGCCCCCAATTAACAGGCTATTGAAGTTTAACCCCTTCATTGCCTTAACAGCTAGCCGCTAAGGTAATGAAGCTGTTTTAATACACATTTTATTACTAGTGTATGTGATCAGGGGGTCTCCCAAGCAGAACCAAGTTGATTTGAGGTCCGGGGACACCCTGCTTTCCGATATACCCTGTTATGGGGTGCCGGTATCTCCTATGCAATTAAATGTCTTGCGTCATGTGACCGGTTCATTCAAATGCATAGGAGATACCGGCACCCCATAGGAGATATCAGTCTGTGGGGCTTATGCAGAGAGGTACTTACAGGAAAGGATTAAATCCGCCACAGGATTGGCAATTAATTTTTTCCTATGCAGGGTACTCCGGTAGCGCCGTGTGAATGAAATTGCTAATTAGGCGAGTTTCACTTGGCGTGAAACTCGCCATTTAGTGGCGCGCTGTATTTGCCCACAATACAGCCAACTTTTGTTGGCGGGCAAAATTTCCTCTGAACGCGCCATTTAGTAGCTCCGATTGGCGCGTACATGCGCATCGGAGCTACTGGAATCGTGCGTGTTTCAGCATTGGCGAAATCACGCTTCTCGCCACGTCTGGCGAATTTGAATTGGCCCGCCATGTTCTCGCCAGGACAAGCTTTTCGCCTGCGTATTTTCGCCAAAAGATGGCGCTATTTCCATTCTCTATCCTCTCTGCATAAGCCTGTGCATCTTGGGAAGCAGCGGGTCCCCGGACCTCAAATCAACATGGTTCTGCTCCAGAGACCCCCAGCTCATGTACACAAGTATTAAACATTTTATTAAAATCATGCAATCGCTGGCAAGATATGCGCAGGGAGTGGCGTCTCTCTATGCTGCTGGCCCACCCATACCGTTGCAGATCCCCATGGGTTACAACTTTTGAAAGATGCGAATATCACATCGCTGCTCCTCGCCAGTTTTGGTCATTTAGCTATCGCCAGTCTTCAGAGTCTTTCTGAATACTGTGATAACTACACTGACAAAACTGGCGGCGTAACAGGCCCAGCGAGATGATTTATGAAGGCTACTAGCATAGGCCTATTTAATTCAAACGTAAAAGCACCCCTTTCAAAAGCCTGGACTGATGGCTACTGCTCCACACCCACAGTAGAATGGACTCTCTCACCTGCTATCTCTGTACGTATCCTAACATACCACTTAGATTGCCAGCTCACCAGGACAGGAGTTTCCTTTCCTAGTGTCTGGTTTTAAATGTGTTGCACTTATTGTAATATAATTCCCTGTATTGCATTGTCTCTTTTGAAAAGCACTGTGTACATATGTTATATAAATAAAACATACTAACATATACATATGGGTCATGATCAGATCCAGGTCAAGACCGGCACTCCCATGCCTTGAATGGAATTCTAACAATGATCAACTTCACTAAGACCTTTTCAGCATACTAGGTCTACTCTTTGATTCCAGCTGCCTATCAGTACACTGTAAAATTAAGTTTAGAAAAACATTTTCTGCAAATGAAAGTATGCAACACCCACTACATCCTTTTTGTCCTGCCAATATAACCTGATGGAAATCCAGGAAGCCAGTGATGCATAGCTTTCTCTTCTTGAAATAACACCCGTATTGATATTCTAAATAAACTCATGCTTTTCCCATAATTTACTCCCTCCACGTCCCTTTTAAGGCTTCCCTGTAGATCTATGATGTACATAGATTAGTTTTAAATTACAACATTATGCTAGGCTCATGTCATTCCTCTGGGACGCCCGGTGTCCTAAGTGAACCTCTACAAAATGTCTGCAAAAGTACTGTATATTTAATACTCACCTCCTTTATTTTATATTACTCTGTCAAATGAAGTCTGTAATACATCTGAACTACTGCCCTAACTTTTTAAAATCATAAACAGAGTTAGGGTTTTGTGCAGTTTTCTGATTAAATCATAACTTTAAATTAAAAATTAAAAAAATATTTATACAAAACTATGGCTGCTAGAACTTTGAACAACATTTTAAATCAAAGTAGCTCATTTCAAATGCAAAGGGAAAATATGTTGCTGTGTTATAATGAGGACAGAAAAAACATTTCAATAGTCCTGAGATACATTGTACCATGTCCCAGACCGGTCTAAGACATGTGGTTGCGGCCGTTTTTGCCATGCCATAATCTCCGCCAGCGTTTACCACCACTTACCTCACCGGCGGACATCTCTCCAATGGCTGCTTCACCCCAACGTAAGCCCTTACTTTACCCTAAAACCCTTTAATAATAAACCCTAATAATAATGCTACCCCTTACCCTAAAAATGTAACCCTAACCCCTTATCCTAAAACCTCATACAGTACCTTTAAACCCTTTACCCTTAGCCCTTACCTTAAAAATATAACCCCTTACCCTAAAACCCCTAACCTTAACCCCCACCCTGAACTCACCTTATTCGAGAAGTGCCCGACGGCTGAGTGTCTAGCGGTGGAGAGGCAGCGGCATTGGGTCCCTCAGCGGACCAACGCCGGCGAAGACTTGGTCTCTAGTCCTGGGAAGATGTAATTACACCTTTTGAGTCCTGTACAATGTCTATGGAGGCCTTAGGCTCCGCAATGTCTCTGGGTGTATCAGTCATGTTACGTCTACGGCGGCCCATTACCACAAGCACTTTATGCGTAGGGGCCTTACGTTCTTGGCCCATGGCTCGGTCGCGGTGCTGCTGCAAAAATAAATCAGTCGGGGGTCTTACTCACCAGAGCGGGTGTCTCAATGTCCTCATCCACCTCGGTGTTCGCCTCCATGCTGACGACATCCGGTTGCACCGGAAGGGTGTTGACATCTGCGGACAGGCAGGAAGTACCGGCTGGTACCCCCACAAAGGATTCCTCTGCTGGTCCTAGTTGAGCGGAAGAATCCTTGTCGATCCGCAGGGCAGCTGTAATCTTCGGAACCTGGGAAGTTAACGCATCCTCACAGCTCCGCTGATCCTCGGCATCTGCGTTATTCTCCCGGCCGAGAGCAGGCCCCTCTAACACCGCCTCACGAGAATCCTCCAAGACCTTAGAGATCCTCTGTTCGGGTAGCGCTGTCGCCTCTGATGGTATCACAGATACGGGACACAGCTCCCACTCGCCCTTGGTGATTTGCACCACCACGGCGGCAGCACTTGGATGACACTCCGGCCGGAGCATCACAATGGAGCGCCCCTCTTCACATTCCTCTGACGCAGCCTCCAATTCTCTGGAAGGAGAGGATGACTGGCACACCTCAGCAACGTTGACGGCAGTCGGCAAGCAGCGGTCCCGCTTCTTGCACCACCGACAGAAGTGCACCCACCTCCTCTGGGGCGGTCATCTCTCCAGGTAAGTCTCATAGGTAATTCAGTGCAGGGACACATGGTTCCCGTGGAGTGTCTGCTCCCGATTCTGCAGTCCAGTCCTCATACATTTGTAGAAAGGCCGCATTCTATACTCTCCGGTCAGGGTGGCACAAATTGTAGATGGCCATCAAACAACTCTGCTCCTCCCTGGGGGAAGTTTGTCGCATAAGTCTCTGCAACTTACATATTGTGTTGTAGAAGTCCTGCACCTCTGTCTGGCTCAGCATTGGTGGTGCCGACACCTTGGGCGTAAGGTGGGGAGTCCCGATTCTTTTACATCTTGACTACAGGCTCATGTCTTTGCCTGGGCAATCAAAACTGGGAGAAATGCACTGCAGAACGTTTTCTCCATTTATTCGCACGAACAGGAAGCTTCCTGGCAGTGTACACTTGGTGATCGCACACTCCGCCATAATAGGGATGTTGAGTGGGAACAATTGTGAATAGCTCCTGCTCCTTGGCCTCACCACGTGTAACTGAGGGTGCGGTAGCTCACGTCTGGCTATGCCCCTAGTGGTGACACGCAATAGTTCATTCGCACTGTCTCCTCCCCCTGGTGGATCCAGGAGTTCAGGCACTAACTGTGGGCGCGGCTCCAGCTTTCGCACCGAAACCAGCCCTTACTGTGGGTAGAGCTAGGCCTATCTAGGGGTGGGGCTTTGATTTTCTCACCGAACCAAGATAGTTTTGCAACTGAAAAAGCTTGCAACTCTGCAAATCCTTCCACGCGGTTCTCCCGTTTTGGTGGGAACTGCTATTGTAGAGTGTTGTACGCTGTAGCTCCTTCACAATGGATGTTCTGGCCTCCCGGTCTTCGAGGGCCCCCCTTGGGACGCTACCCGCACATACTGTGAACATGATAGGTGCATAGATATGCTGTAGTCCTTTCAGGTGATTCTCCTTAAGCCCCAGCAATCCCAGGAAGCCTACACATAATCCTTCTGCTGCAAAATCCCGCTTGCTTCTCAGAGTTAGATCTCAGCAGCACCTCCAAATGTAACCGTTCTTCCCCCACCCTACTGGAGATCTCACTGTTCCACTGTGTTGTGGTGCTCACCTGCAGGTATACAGAAGGCCCTGACCTTCCGCCGATGTTAGTTGGGGATGAAGAGGACAGGCTTTTGGTGATCCGTAGCTCTCATTTTCATGGTGCAGAACCTCCAACTCAACAGTGCCTATTAGAATTAGATGCAGTGCCCGCAGAATACTTCCTTACCTCCGCCTGACAGACTGCAGCTCTCCATTTCAATGGAACACCATATATAGAAAAATATATTGGGAAACAAACATAGTGTAACACAGTTTATTAAAATAATAAAACCCTATAAACATATAGGTTATCCACTCACACTCTGTGTGTAGTAAAAAGGCAATTGGAGAGTTTGTAATCAAACCGAGTCTCTCACACTCAGCTTGTAACCTGATCTGCTAGTGTCTGTTCCGAATAGTGTTGTAACCCGATTTGGAGATTCGCTGGAGATTCAGACCTGCTGCTCTGTGTACCGGCGCCTGTTCTCCCTGTGGTTGATTGGGGATTGGCGATAACGCAGCAGGAGGATTGAGGAAGAGAGACAGTCCCGACGTGAACGGATTGGAAGCGGAGCAATGTACAGGCGAGATCTCGCGATACCCGGAGAAAGACACGTGACGCGGAAGTGTTCGGCTGTCAGGGAGAACAGACTCTGGCGCATAGAGCAATCTAGCTTGCCATGAGTACTGACCACCAATTCAATCCACAATCATCCCTATCAATTGATTGAATGGATTGCTTTTGAGTACATAACTTTACTAATATTGGTCAATTTTTAAATTAAAGTGTATTTAGTTTATAACTAATACATATTTAATGTTATATTATTGTAGGTATACAATTTTTATAACCTGGTGATATAGCATGGGAAGTGTTAATATTTTTTAACTTGTATTGAATCAGCTAGCTGTTTACACTAATGGGGACAGGTTTACATTTGTTACGATACATATAGGAAGTGCTCTTAGGTGTCCACCTACCCCTGAGGAAGTCACGTGGTAGTGACGAAACTAGTTGGGACGAGGTGGTGACGTCAGCGCGCGACGGAGAGAGGAGGTGCCTTCTGCCAATGTGGAGCCCTGTTATTCATGCTGCACACGCGGCTAGCAGCCGGAATCTCCATTGACTGAAGGATTTATACTGCATGGGGATTATCAGGCTGATCTGTACAACACAGCGGTGTGTGTCAGGAGCTCCAACGGCTGCAACCTACTCAGGCAGAGTATTTACACTGGACCCCTCCCACCCAGCTGACGAACGCCTTAGAGATTATTCTCTCACGTGCTTGTTGTTTTTTAAATCTTGTAAGTGCGATTCCTTGGGACCACGTGTTTTATTAAATGGACTCTATTTTTTATACAGTATAACACTAAGGTGCCTGCGCTTCTCTTTGTTCTTTTTTTGTAGCTACTTTGTGGGTGGCTATACCACATCAAAGGAGCTGCATGAGCCATTAGTATCAGGGGTCTGGATACAATCTTAATTTTTACATATCCTCCGTGGACCTGATGGACTACACCTGTGTGAACTTTGAGTGATTTTTTTTTATGATTTATGAACAACACTTATATTAGTTTTAACACTAATAGCTATTAATAGCACTAGTCTAAATCACTATTATTATAATTTAGTATTCACCTAATTTTTATAGATTTAAGCACATTAATATTCACACAATTAATTAATAAGCGCTACTGTTTGTTTGTGTGTTTTATATTTATATATATATATATATATATATATATATATATATATATATATATATATATATACATACATACATATATATATATATATATATATATATATATATCACATAAGTGTAAGCTGGCACTCCACTGGTAAATCCATACAGGAAGGTGCTTGTTCCATAAATGATTGATAACATACGATACCGTTTTTACGCGAAATCAGGGTCAGCACTCAGGTAAGTCAGGTGAAAGCGTTTTGTATTGAAACAATGACACTGGAAACCGACGTTTCGGTCCCACAAATGGGACCTTTCTCAAGCTGGTGCACGTTGGTTTCCGGTGTCATTTTGGTTCAATACAAAACTCTTTCACCAGACTTCTCGTAAAAACGGTAACATATGTTTTAATATACAGTGGCGTCCGAGCTGAGTCTTCTGCGGCCGCCACCGCAATGTGCGGGCAGAATCCGGGCAGACGCGGCTGGTGACGTGTGACGCGCGTCACTGTGGCGCCGGTCACACGTTCCGCCGGCATCCCCGGGTAAGGGGACAGGGGACAGGGGAATGGAGGGGAGATGCTGGAAGAGGTGGAGCAGAGGCAGCCAGGGGGTCGCGAGGGGAGGGGAAGACGCGCGAAGCTGCCGAAGCAGAGACGGAGCAGCCAAGCAGCCTGGGGGTTGCGAGGGGAGGGGAAGATGCGGCTGAGCGTGGCCAAGTTCGGCACCAGCCAAAAAAAGCCCCGGAAAATTACGGGCATTTGTAAGATTGAAGCTGGCCGCAGCAGTATATATATAGATATCAATTATTTTGTGGTTATATACTCATATTGCTATTAACATTTGCCTCCATTTTATTAAATAAATAAAGATAGATTTTACAGATTTTAGCAGACTATATATTGTTTGCTAACTTTAACCTTGAACTCAGCAAATAATTCAAATGAAAGACAGGAACAACTGAGTGAGCAGTAGTCCTACAAACCCTTTTCTTTTTGGCACGTACCTCCCACATACTGCTTTAGAAATGCCCTCACAGAGGATTACTTACGTAGACGAGGCTTGCTAGCTCTGTGCATTACCATGTGAGAAAACCCCTCCACCGTACACTTTGCACAGCCAATTATACATGCATGAGAAAGCAAATGGAATTTACTGGCAGGTGCAAGAGTATGGGAAAGTAATATCTGCAATGCAGCAAGTTAGGAGTAATGTCACTGTCATACAGACTCACCCTGACCCAGTTTGGTCATGTAGAGGTTTGCATGCAAATATTCAGGTGACAACTAGTAACATTCTCCATCAGTTTGCATAACTTCACTTACTTTTCCCATGATGTGGCCAGGAAATATGACAGAATTAGACTGCACTGGAGCTTGAAACAGGGACACGGAGCCCTCTTCGTGCTCTCTGTTGTTTTTCCAACTGCCGAAGGTGCTAAAAGGACTTGCAGTTGCTTTCCTATTTCCCAATAAAGGTCATTGCGTTTAGCAAACAAACTTAAGACAGTTTTCCTGGGTTTGCCACGTGTGAGCTTGTACTGAGAAAGCTGAAGGCTAATTAGGCCCTTATTCAATATGATTATTATTATCATCATCATCATTTATTTATGATTTACCAAACTATTCCATGGTGCAGTACAAAAGGGTTGGCGGACGAAAGACAATAAAATAACACAGCAACATACATTGTTACAGTAGGTAAGGAGGGCCCTGCCTCAATATGACATGGAACTGCTTGAAGATGTTAGTCCTATTGGTTTAATTACAGCTGATCTCTTCTCTAGCACAGGGAAGACTGCATCACAGCATTTTGAATGGGGGCTTCAGCTGTGCTACTAAAAGGCACAATACACCCCATACTACGGGTGTAGCAACCAAGCACAATACAGCAGCCTCGTTAGACTGGATTGAATAAAATTAGACAAAAAGTAGGGAATTCAGGCACTCTCCGTTTTATGTACACTTATATTTTCATTGGCAATTAATGAGAAACGCTGGTGAGAAAACATTTGTGAACCCCTTAGGGATTTACACATATTTCAAACCAAAAATGTTATTAGATCTTAATCTCTGTCCTAATAATAGATAAAGATAACTCAATCCAACAAATGACACAAAAACATGATACTTTTTCAACATTTATTTATACACACCTGATACAACATTCAATATCCATGAGTGAAAAAGTATGTGAATCTTTAGATTCAGTACCTGGTGGCACCCCCTTGAGCAGCACTGACTTAACCTAAGCGTTTCCTGTAACTGCTGGTCAGTCTGTAACATTGGTTTTGAGGAATTTTGGTCCATTCCTCCTTACAGAACTGCTTCAACTCAGTGACATTTGAGATCTTTCTTGCAAACTCATAAAGTTTATGATTTTTATATAGGGGGTACTGAAGAAAATCCAGCACACCCTAATAATAGATACAAAGTCACTGGTATATAACCAATTTGAAAATTTAATCAGTGCACAAATAAGTCAAACAACTGACTACGCCACACTAGGCAAACAGACAACATATAAGTAGGGCCATATATAGGATGTACAGGAGGATAAGGGATAAAGGAAAAGTAGGATGGGGCAACAAAGGGAAAGTGAGGTGAATGGTGGAAGGGGAACAAAGAAAACAAAAAAAGTGAGTCACAACGGGGGAATATAGGGGGGCAACGTTTCGGGACTTGTCCCTTCGTCAGGCCCGTTCCCCTCAGTCCCAAGGGGACAAGAGGGTACGTCCCTCACCCCAAACCCACAACAACAGAACTGACCCCAAGTAAAAACAATAGAAGACCCTCCACAAATTCTAAATAATATTCTGATTAGATACACATACAATATCCCTAAACTAATTGGCAAAATAAGTCCACAGTTTAACTTTCAAATAGATATATTCAGGGACAAACTACATGCAAACAGCTACAATGTATTAGTGAACTAGCAACAACACTTTTGTATGGATATATTCAGGGACAAAAATACATGCAAACAGCTACGATGTATTAGTAAACCAGCAACAACTGAGAACACCATTCACCTCCCTTTCCCTTTGTTGCCCCATCCTACTTTTCCTTTATCCCTTATCCTCCTGTACATCCTATATATGGCCCTACTTATATGTTGTCTGTTTGCCTAGTGTGGCGTAGTCAGTTGTTTGACTTATTTGTGCACTGATTAAATTTTCACATTTGTTATATACCAGTGACTTTGTATCTATTATTAGGGTGTGCTGGATTTTCTTCAGTACTTTATTGTGTTTGAGAGGGATTGGGCCCTCTCTAGTCCGTGGCACCCCGCTTTGTGTATATTTATCTACTTTGTGTGAGTGCTGTCTATTACATTGGCTATACTTTATATAGGGGGGCCTCCCAAACTCACACCTGAAGATCTACCTAATTATTTAAACACCAGATTGTAATTATCCCTTTAATTTAGCTGAGAAAACCAGAGTTTCACTTACTTTTTCGCATACTGTACCCTGACTCTTAATTACTCATTGTTTGTCTAATTCATACATAATTTTGTTTCAAGAGGCATGGAATTAGTTACTATAAACCCTATTGAATATTTAAGAAATGAATGGTTTTAATTCAAGAAGCTTATCATGGAAAAATTATGGAATTTTTGTAATTGACTTTGGGGTTCACAAACTTTCTCGCCACTGTATAACAAACACTGTATGCAGTCTAAAAAATGTATCTTCAATTAAACAATACAATTGAGCATGTAGGCAAAACCTACAAATGCATGCATTTCCACATGGTGTTTTTTTGTTTATATTAACCAACCCAGCAATGCATCCCATATTAAATGTATGATATTCTTTAAAAAAAATGTACATGTAAATTAAAGACCAGCAGAGTAAGACGTAAGGATGTATTGTGTAGTGGTAAATATGTTTATTCCTCACATTCTATGTGATCTCGTAAAAATAATGTTATCTTCCTGTATCCTCTTAAATGTTCTTATTTTAGTTTTTTTTTTTTAAGTATATATTTCCAGTTAAAACTCTGTTGTAAAACTTCCCTTTCGTGGTCACCTTCAATGCGCTTTTTTAATATACCTTTTGCTTGGAACCTCCAATAGGAGTCAGATGGATGGACTATCGTTGTGGAACCGGCATCATCTAACATGTCTTTTCGTTAATTGTTTATCAATAAAAATAAAACGTGTATTCTAATCCACAGCAAGTGCTTGTATCTAAATGCTACTGTATTTGTATTGTCTTGCTGCTCTACTTAACTTATCTGTATTACGTTCTCTCTTTCTAATTCATTTATTTACATTTACCTACAGTGGTTTGCAGAAGAATTCGCCCCATACCAATAATGTCATTACAAATAATGTACACGCAATTTATTCACAGCTGCAGAGCTGTAGTGGTTAAACTGAAGTATATAGAAAGCCAGCGCATCAGAAAAAACAAGTCCTGTTTTGTAATAAGGAACTGCAGTTGGTATAAACTCCTTCCATATAAGCATGTGTCATAGCATAGACCTAATAGGGTTAGGGGACTAGTACCTAATGCCAGCGGCATCATATATGAATAGTACAGACCAGAGTCCCATAATAAAGGAGAAATGAAGGGTACGGCGACCCATAAGTTTCACTCACTTATATTCTCCTGGAGTGTCCAACCACAGGTATATTCAAGGCGTGCAATCTCCCAGGAAGTAGCAGGAACAAAAAAAGGATAAGGCAGTGCACTGCCAAAAGGAATAGAAGGAGGCTCACGGCATGCAGCATCAAAAAGATATTTATTCAATGTTAAGTGGATCAAAGGTCCCACCTTAGGTCACAACAGGGGTCCACCAACGCGTTTCGGGCAGTATGCCCTTTCTCAAGGTGTCAAGTATGCCCTTGAGAAAGGGCATACTGGCCGAAACGCGTTGGTGGTTAAACTGAACACTGTTATATGAGGAAGAGGTTAATTGTGAGTAATGGGGGAAATTGAAACAGTGAAATGTACTGGTTGCATAAGTAATCAGCCCTGAAAGCCAGTACTTGGTAGAAGCACCTTTTTGCGGCAATGATTGCTATGAGTTTATTGGAGGGATCGGTCTATACTAGCTTTACACAGTAGGATGGGGACATTTGTGCCCATTGTTCACAGGAAAATTTGATCCAATTTAGATAAGTTTGTTGGGGGATAAAGCTTGTATTTTGCTACTCCAGTTCCCTTCTTAATATTATGGACCCCTCTCCACCCCCCACTGAGATGTCTCTTGAGAAAGTATTCTGGTCATATAAACACAAGGAGAGAAAAAGATCCCAAATAAGGAAGCACTCCAGTCTCTAGGTAGTAGGGCAAATGAGATGGATAATAAAGTTATTTAATACTTACATTTTAATAGTATTTGCAATAAATGGTTGACTTGAATATATGATGACGATCTACAAATAATATATAATAGAAGGTCTGCTAGCCCCCTGATCTACTAGATGTACATTAGTATTCTGTATGATAGGATGTAAGGAATCTACTCAACGCTAAATATATGTACCAATCTTATAGGTGGTTTCCTTTCCAATGTTTTATGGGTCACAACCTTACACTATACTGTATGTGATATGGTATTTTCACCAATCTAGTAGCCAAAGATTGAGATAAATATCTTTTTCGATTTGCTCGGAGCTCATGTGTTAATATATGAGTGATCTGTACGTGAATTCAGGCAGCGTTGCCATGTTTGGCCGCGATATAGCATACTGCACGCTAACAGATAGCTTCAATAACATTGCTGCAGGATGAGCCCAAGTGCTACTCGAGCATTGATACTTTGTCAGCTTACATTCGTGAGTGTTAATATTTAGACAGATACAAATGTATCTTAGTAGTAACCCACAAGATATTAAAGGTTGTGTGCAAGTTGATATTCTGTTTGCTATTAAGTCAGTTCCAATGTTATCCAATTCTATGGATAATATCACTAGTGCAGCGGTTTTCAACCTTTTTTGGTTAGGGAACTCAGAATTCAATTGTGAAGTTCTGGGGGACCCCAACCCTCGCCTCTGTCTCTCACCCTCCCTCACCCCTTTGTCTCTCGTGTCTCTCCCCCATCACACTCTCCCCCACACTTTCTCCTTTACGCTCACTCTCCCCCTCTTGTTCCCCTTTATGCTCAATCTCCCCCTTTCTCTTCTATACACACTCTCCCACTCACACACACACCTTCACTCACATTCACACACACACTCTCCCACACACAGACACACGCTTTCTCTCCCCTGCCCCCATACAGACACCGACACAAACACACACACACTCTTACGATCCCCCTCCCCCACACAAACACACACTCTCTCTCGCCCCCCCCTCCACCCCCCACACACACACAGACACAGACATTCACTCTCCCCAACACAGATACACACACAGACTCTCTCCCCATCCCCCACCCAGACACACACAGACATACACTGTCTCTTTAAGGGAGCTGGCTCTCCCGCTGATGCTTCCCCTCCCTCTTGTCTGACGGAAATTGACGGCAGAAGCAGGGAGAGGAAAAATATCAGTGAACGGGCGGCTGCTGCGATTGAGCTCAGGCACTGATGGGTTACTGCTATGTGGGGTGCCGCCACAGCTGGTACAGCTGGCAGAGTTGTCCCAGTTCTCCCCCTGGCCGTGGAACCCCTGAGTGGTGCTCACGGAACACCAAAACCATGGGATACTACTGATTCATTTCATGTGCCTATGAATTCCATTGCACATTGCGATCATCAGTTCCATAATGTGACATCCCAAGTACCGATTTGCATTATTTACTTTACTGCCACCTGAATGTAAAGGAAATTTATGTCTGCAACTTTAGGATAGAGCTGAAAGAATTAGATCAGTTGATAGATATCTGTTGCCAAGGACTGATAATCTTTTGTGACTGAACATTGTGTCTACAGTACATTAAGTAATCTATACTTCCAATACAAAAACAAATCCAATGCTCACTGTCTGCCTCCTTGAAAATCAGCATTTGTTTCACTCGAATTACAATATTTATTGTAAACCAACTGCTTTGCTTATCTGCCCAGTACAAATAAGGTGATACCTATAACATGTATGTATAATCAACTGGGATTTAGTATGTATGTATGTATGTATGTATGTATGTGTTGCCAAGTCCCCCTGACAATAGACTTCTACTGGCCTCAACACTATAAGTCCTGATAGGAACAGGCAGTGTTGGGGTTAAACTCCTGTGCATTGCGTAGCCTGCAGTTGCAACCTGGATGGGTACAATGTTGCCTTATCCTGGGGCAGGCCTAAACCGACAGTTGGAGTGTCATACCTGGGGAGGGTACTGACTGGGTCACATGTACACTGGCGACACACTTTATTCGAGCTCGGCTAGTCCCACAAATTCGGGTATACCCGGGTGTATTGAGGTTTGTGACTGTTTTCTGCCCGAGTGCATTGGGTTATTTTCCAAGCAGGGATTGAAGCATTTTATTCCCACTGGCTGCAATACTGCACAGTACATATATATATACTGCATTACAATTCATGAATTTATGCCATCTGGTAGACACGCGAAGCATTGCAGCCTATTAAATCCTAATCATTATCATTTAACAGATCAGCCGCCCGTCAGCCAGGCATGAACCCAGGCTGGGAAGGCAAATGCAACGGGGCTTGTCAGAGGTGAGGAGCGGCGCATTCCAGGTATCTGCCAGGTACATACTGGGTATTTGCTCGAATAAAGTGTGTCGGTGCAGTATATGGTGTGATGTCTGCCAGTACCTAGACTTGCCCTGTTATGGGGTTGGGTTACAAGCCCTTCCTCCGGGTATAAAAGCACTCCACCAAATTGAGGAGGGCTATGGGCTATGAGTAAGCTGTATGGTATGGTATGATACCCTTCTCCCTGCAAGAGGGTAAAGGAGATTAAGAGGGACTCTTGGTACCTCAAGCCTCTAGGGTCTACTCCAGGGAATGGAGATGATGCCATGTTGTCTGCACAATAAACCTGCCGTTGAACCAGCTATGATGTGTGGTTATGGGATGGAGAATTGCCTGTGGGGACATCCTGCTTTCAGCCGGATCCTCATGGGATGGAGGTGCTGCACCATGAGATGGAGAAAGCCTGCCCTGTTACTGCTCCCATACAATAACCACGGAGCAACTCAGACCTCCTGTACCAAGCAGGCGAGCTATAGCACTGGAGAAACACCCATGTGGTGGCCAGATCTTCTGTGGCAGGGGGGAACAGGTGCTACATATGTATGCATGTATGTATTTATAAAAGTATAGTATAATCTCATATGAGATTCTGATACAAGTAATTGACAATTCTAAGTGAAAAAAAGGTAGTTTATTGATCCATATATCACCTGGTAACACTTCTTGAAGAAGGTCCATGTTGGGACTGAAATATCGGAATATCAGATAGATCATTTACAATATGGCTTTCATAAAGCTCACACAGACTGTGCTCACTAAAGTAGCCAACGATCTACATGAAGCAAAATTCCATGGTTATTTTCCCTACTTATGTTGCTCGACCTGTCTACTGCCTTTGATACTCTCAATCACTCTCTTTTCTTAATATTCTAAACTCCACTGGTATCTGCAACAAAGCTCTGTCCTGGCTCTCATCATACCTCTGCCATTGCACATTTTCTCTCTCTATTGCTAACATGTCTTTATCGCCGGTTGCTCTGTCTGTTGGTGTACCGCAGGGCTCTCCTTTTCTCTCTCAACACACTATCACTTGGTGACCTCATCAACTCCTTTGACCTTAGGAATAATCTTTATGAAGATGATACACAGATATCTATCCATCCTTACCCTCACTCCTGCAATCATGTCCCAAGTCTCTGATTGCCTTCTGTCTATATCCTTGTAGATGGTGCTCCACTGTCTTAAATATAATATTTCTTAAACTGAGCTCCTCATATTTCCCCCTAAATCTGAACTAGTATCCCCCTTTTCAATAACAGTAAATGGTGTTAACATCTACCCTGTCGCCAAACATGTTGTCTAAGAGCGTGATTTCACTCCTCCCTTTCCTTCTCCTTTCACATTCACGGCATAGCTAAAATGTGTTGCTTCTTCCTCTGTAACATACAGTTGTGTGAAAAAGAAAGTACACCCTCTTTGAATTCTATGGTTTTACATATCAGGACATAATAACAATCATCTGTTCCTTAGCAGGTCTAAAAATTAGGTAAATACAACCTCAGATAAACAACAACACATGGCATATTACACTGTGTCATGATTTATTTAACAAAAATAAAGCCAAAATGGAGAAGCTATGTGTGAAAAACTAAGTACACCCTTACTGCTTGTATAGGAATTATGATGCTAAACAGCAGACAGGTTATTATCAAAATACCTTTGATTAATTCATCATCAGCAAGTGTGACCACCTCTATATAAGCCGAAGTTTTAGCAGTTTGCAGGTCTGGATTATTCAGGTGTGTGTTATTGTTTAGAGAAGCAATTGTTGCTGCCCATCAATCTGGAAAGGGTTATAAGGCCATTTCCAAACAATTTAAAGTCCATCATCCAGGACATACTTGAAAACGAGAGGTAACTCTCAATGTATTACTTCCTGGTAAAATATTTTATAAATAAATAAAATTCTACAGTGAGAAAGATTATTCAAAAATGGAAAACATTCAAGACAGTTGCCAATCTTCCCAGGGGTGCACGTCCCAGCAAATTCACCCCAAGGTCAGACCGTGCAATGCTCAGAGAAATTGCAAAAAGCCCAAGAGTTACATCTCAGACTCTACAGGCCTCAGTTAGCATGTTAAATGTTAAAGTTCATGACAGTACAATTAGAAAACGACTGATCAAGTATGGTTTGTTTGGATGGGTTGCCAGGAGAAAACCTCTTCTCTCTAAAAAGAACATGGCAGCACGGCTTAGGTTTGCAAAGTTGCAACTGAACAAACCACAAGACTTCTGGAACAATGTCCTTTGGACAGACGAGATC
This sequence comes from Ascaphus truei, assembly GCF_040206685.1. NCBI lineage: Eukaryota > Metazoa > Chordata > Amphibia > Anura > Ascaphidae > Ascaphus > Ascaphus truei. The sequence goes on from NC_134484.1 coordinate 36,401,191, forward strand.
AAAGTGGAGATGTTTGGCCATAATGCACAGCGCCACATTTGGCGAAAACCAAACACAGCATATCAGCACAAACACCTCATACCAAGTGTCAAGCACGGTGGTGGAGGGGTGATGATTTGGGCTTGTTTTTCAGCCACAGGACCTGGGAACCTTGCAGTCATTGAGTCGACCATGAACTCCTCTGTATACCAAAGTATTTTAGAGTTAAATGTGAGGCCATCTGTCTGACAGCTGAAGCTTGGCCGAAATTGGGTCATGCAACAGGACAATGATCCCAAGCACACCAGCAAATCTACAACAGAATGGCTGAAAAAGAAAAGAATCAAGGTGTTGCAATGGTCCAGTCAAAGTCTAGACCTCAACCCGATTGAAATGCTGTGGCTGGACCTTAAGAGAGCTGTGCATAAACAAATGCCCATAAACCTCAATGAACTGAAGCAACGTTGTAAAGAAGAGTGGGCCAAAATTCTTCCATAACGAATAACCAATAAAATCTCACACCCCCAGTTTGCGCATCCCTGATCTACAGAACTTATTCCTTCACCTGCTGTCTCTGTAAGTCTCCCAACGTACCACTTAGATTGTAAGCTCTCAGGGGCAGGTATTCCCTTTCCTATTGTCTGATCTTGCTTGTTGAACTTATTGTACTTTAATACCCTATACTGTATTGTCTCTGTTGTAAAGTGCTGAGAACAGCTGTGGGTGCTATATGAATAATACATACATTTGATACATACATAGGATATACATACATACATATATGAATCAATAAACTACCTTTTTCTTCACTTAGAATTGCGTCCAGTGCTTGTATCAGAATCAATATATGAGATCAATACTGTACTAACCATTATTGGATTTACCATGCACAGATTTTCTTTACCAAGCATTATAGCCTGGAGTGTCCGTATATATATATATATATATATATATATACATATATATATATATATATATATATATATATATATATATATATATATACAGTGGTTGACAAATCACCAAAAAATCTACTCGCCACACAGAAAAATCTACTCGCCACCTAGTACCAAACGTGTGCTGCTTGGGCCAATATTTACTCGCCCGGGGGTTAAATCCACTCGCCCGGGGCGAGCAAATGTATAGGTTTGTCGAACACTGTATATATATATATATATATATATAAATATATATATATATATATATATATATATATATATATATATATATATATATATATAAAACACATACACAGTTAAATCAGATTAGTTAGAATACTGTTCTTGTAAGAATTGCTAGTCAGCATCAAAAGAGTAGTAACCCTGTGTTTCAATGCATAAAAGTCCTTTAGTGACATTTGCCCTTTCCACCGTTCTCCTCATTCATTCATGTAAGAACCATAAGTGCTTCTTACGTCTTTTTGTTTGTATATGAATCAATTAAAAGACTCATATGTTCCAATCCCCTGTGGGTGCGGTTATCTAGGAAACGGTGATGGTAGGGCATTATATTGTCTTTCAATATTCAGTATTTTGCAGAGGAGAATGGTAGTACCACAATAATATTTTCTTTCTGGACTATGTTAATTACCATGATTACTTCCCCTTTGCCTAATTAATTTTCTTTATTTTTTTACTTATGACTAATGTTAATCTATCGTTGCTGACAAGAGATATCTTTGGAGGAGTCACTAAAATACCAAAGTACACAATAAATGATCACATAATTCCCTTGTATACATAAAGATTGAGATTTCAATGAATACACTCACATACACAGGGATTCATGAAGCTGCGATAAAACTGCTGGACAACCTGGCGTTACCTGCCCTGGATTTGACATATCATTTTCCCAAGTTTAAAAAACGTATGATTAAACTCAAATGATGAAAGCAGATTTAAATGCTCGTAGTATTCCAATGTTGGTTGAATACAATTTATCATTAAGATGCATAAAATGTGATACACAGTTGTGGCCATAGAGTAGGTTAAAAGATAACTACATTTGTCATTCTAATTTATATAGCAATAGGACCTTTAGATGTTAGAAATGTTACACTAGAGTCTTCACAGGCACCTCCACCCCCCCCCCCCCACCCCCCATGTTGGCAGTCTTGTGAGTGCCTCTGGTGCCCTGGCTCTTCCCCAGCGGCTGCTGGCCTCCTGTCAGGCTTCCCCCTCTCCCTTACACAATAGTAGTGGAGCTGTGTTATTTATTAAAAATGCTGAATTCAATAAACATTGTGGAAAATGCATATTTTAGGGGGCAAAAATACAATAGTTATGCTTATAAAACAGAGGCTTCTTAAAATAAATCAAATTTTATTTAAATAGACAGAAAATAAAAAAAAGTAGTGGTACTCTCTACGCTTTAGAACAATCACACATTGAACTAGGATTATAATGGTGCCCTAATCCTCTATATATTACATTTCATTGAGCTGCTTCTGCTATTTAATGTTAGTTTATATATCTGAAACTGTATATACTAGTGTACCTGACCAGGTATCCAACTAGTATTGGATAATTTGGTACATCAGAAACTATATGTGCTAAAACCATTAATTTATTTTTATTTTCTATTACCCTGTTTTTGGCAGTACAATGTAATGGTATTCTGATTTGGGGGACCTGTACACCATTTTGATTTAGATGGGAGGGAGACTTATGTGGCAAGGTATGAAGGGAAGTACCAAAGGTTCCAGCTTTGGGGTTCTGTTGGAACCGGCCTGAGGAAGGGGCATCCTGCCCCGAAACGTTGCCCCCCTTCACTTTATCACATTTGCTCCATTCTGCATTAGGCATTTTTATTGTCACTACCTTACCCCCCTCTTTTCCCTTGTTTTTCCCTTTCTTCCCCCACTCCCATCCCTTCCATCATGCCATTTGTGGCACTTATTTGTTCACAGACGTCCTTATATATAGTTTTTGCATCCGCTAATTTTTGCGTATATTCATTTCAATGCAAATCATATTTTTGGCATATTCCAGTGTTGTCTTGTTATATTCTTATCGAGTGCTGGGCACATCACCTTTGTTTGTAATATTGCTTTGGTTGGGCCAAGGGTCCCTCCTGTCGTTCCCATGCACTAAGACTATTTATATTTTTGATTTTCATTGGGAGTGCTGCCTGTAACCCCATACTTTTTGTATGATTATAATGGATTCCATTTGCTTTTATATCAAATGCAGTATTTATACTACTGGTATATAATATTTCAGTTTTACCCAGTGTCCTTACACTCCCGCCAGGAATTCTATATTTTCGCATCAACTCTCCTTTATTTTGTGAGAGTCAACACAGGTTGTAATCTAATCTTGTGATGACTGGAAACCCCTGGGCCTTAAATTCTGCCCATTTGGCAGAGTATAGGTCCAGTATTGTTTCCTCATAAGTACTTTCTTACTAATTGTCACACAGAAGCATTAAATTCCACAATTTCTGATATTTTATTCTGTATTTGCTTTATTCCTACATATGTACACATCCCTTACTATTAGTTTGCTTTCTGCTTCACTCTTCGTTTTCCATGTTGGCCGGTCTTGCCTATAAGGTTGAAAGAGAGAAAAGTGCCTTGCTTATTATTTTCCTTCAGTAACTGCTAGAGTCACAACTGCTAGAGGACAATTGACATCCCAGGCTACTACAGCTTTTTAATTTGTTTGAGTGCAGATATATGGGTTTCTTCGTGTTAACCTTGAGTTAACTTGTGGTGCTATGTATGTTCATTACCCATTGCACCCTAGTGCATACTTTTTCATTGTAATAGGTTGAGCGTTGAGTTATTTATTGTGTTGGTTACACTGTTGTGCTATAAACCTGGGATTTCGGGAGCGGGAGTTTAAGGGTGGATATTTGGGTGGAAATGTTCTTAAAATATATGACCAATGTCGGGGTAAAAATTACCGGTTGTCCCCCCATTTTACCCTCTGACCACGTCTGGTCTGCGGGTACACGTCTGCATATTGTCCCCCTAATATCTTCCCGTTAGAATATTGTATTTTCAGCCCGCAGTACTTAATATGACAGATGCAGTCCCGAGCCCAGGTTAGAGTAAAAAAAGTTATATTTTAAATTGTGTATTCATCTCTATACAGACAGTCCTGGTAATCTGAGAGGTCGCCAGCCCCTTCTCCATGTTGAACATAGACCTCGCTCTTCTATGTAAGGTGACTGGCCGATCAGAGAACCGGGTGATCTTAAGCTTGGTCCGGTGAAGTGCTGCCGGGCTTTTCAAAAGTTCTGTGCTCCGAATAGCAAAGCACTCAGCACGGAGTTGCCAGAGAAGCCTGCCTAGCTGAGGCCAAGTTCTCATATTGCGGCCAAGTTCCAGCTTTTGCCTTGCTCGCGGTTAGCAGGTATAGCCTGGTAGCTTTCCCGAAAAGGGTACCGTGGAGTTTCGGGACGTTGGAGTGGACATGGTAAGCCTTCTGAAGCAGGCACCCTGCACCTAATTCAGGCTAGAGTCTCACCCCGGACCCCCAGTTAAGGGTGTATTTACTGTATTTTGAGTATCATTTGTATGTATGCTGGTCTCAACAGAATAAACCTAATTTTATTCCACTACCTTGTTCTGCCTAGTGAATTGATCCCGGAAGGTAAGTGTTAAAAGTACTGGTCTCCCATGACAGAGCTAATGGCTATATTTGGGGATCAACCTTCCAGGGAACAGTGCTTGCGTCATTAAAAGTGTTGGCACTGACTAGTGAATATCTATTGACTGGTAAATCACGTTATGAAACTCTACCCACCGCAATCTTATGTCTAAATAAAACTGTGGTTACAACAAAATGATATTTACAGATGGGACAGAAGTAACATCTTCCAACAGTTTACTAGGAAATGGCTGCTCCTCAGACATCACACTTCGCCAAATGTTTGCAAGATAATCTGATACCTATTGATCTGTCTTAAACAGTCTAATGATGTTCATTTTGAGGGGAAAAAACTTCCTGAATGTAACCTTCTTCGTGCTCATAATACCAATACTATTTCAATCTCCCTTAATCTCTCTTGTATTTCATCCTGACCCATTTAATATTTTTGGTGCACTCTAGTGCAAGGGGTGCTCAACTCCTTTCATAAAGCACCCCCCTCCCCCCCCCCCAACCCCCCCCCCCCCCCCGCAACAGGTCAGGTTTTCAGGATATCGCGGCTGCAGCACAGGTGGCTCAATCAGAGGCTCAAACAAAGACTGAGCCTCTGATTGATCCACCTGTGCTGAAGCAGGGACTGATTGAGCCACCTGTGCTGAAGCTGGGATACCAGGAAAACCTGACCTGTTGGGGGGTGTGGGAGGGGGCTTGAGGACTGGAGTTGAGCACCCCTGCTCTGTTGGATTAAAACTGTCCAACTGGCAGAAAGGCTTATAAAAAGCCTTAATTAACAAGTCATAAGGATAAGTGCTAAACAACATCTTATAAACTGTTTTTCAAATGCTTAAGAATTGGTTTCACACTATGTAATGATTAATGCACGGTATCTCCTCTTTTCTGATTCCTTTTCAATTGAATTGCATCCTAGTCTGTTACTTTTTTTGGAACAAATTGCTGGAATTGTAATTTCCATGAGAAACATCCCATTGGGATTCAAATCAATTATTTCAACTAAATTAAAAAAAAAGTGAAGTATTAAGTTAAAGCAAGCCAAACAATCAGCATCTTTATAAATAAGCATACGCTTATTAGTTGAATTTCCTTCACAGCTCCTTCCTTTGGTGTAATGTTTGTAATATATATTTGCATTTTTGCCGGGTTTTTTTTACTGGAAACATTGCAAAATGCATTTCCTGTTTTACAGCATTCCTGCGGCAATTGTACTTTTTTGTGACTTATGCAGGCATGGTAACATTAGCGCTTAAGGTTATATAGGTATTTGTTCAAACAACCGCTTTTATATATATCAACTTCATCTGTCTTTGCAGCCAAACAGTTCCACAGAATCCACTGTTCCTTGTTGGGAAGGAAAGTAAAAACAAACACTACACAGTTTCAGAGAAACATGTTAAAATGGAGAAATAAGGCTTTAGTCACTATGTTTGCGTAGTATATTTAGTATATTTTTGCTCTCTCAATGTTTTGTGCTTATAGTTACATAGATACATAGTAGATAAGGTTGAAAAAAGACCTGTGTCCATCAAGTTCAACCTATGCTAAATTTAAAACGGCAAATACTGTACTTATCCTATATTTGTATTTACAGTATTTGAATCCAGAGGAAGGCAAACAAAAAACGCAGTGTAATATCATCTAATGATTTCTCATAAGGGTAAAAATTAATTCCTTCCTGACTCCAAAAATGGCAATCAGATTTTTCCCTGGATCAACCTCCTTCCCATGTTTACTTATTTGGTATATCCCTGTATAACGTGCCATTCTAAAAAGACACACAACCTTTTTTGAAGATATCTGTTGTATCTGTCACCACAGTCCCTATGGGTAGTGAATTCCACATTTTAACTGCCCTTACTGTAAATAACCCTTTCCTTTGTTGCTGGTGAAATCTCCTTTCCTCCAACCTTAAGGGATGACCCAGTGTCGTTTGTACTGCCTTTTGGATGAATAGTGTTTTCAAAGCTGCTTGTATTGACTTAGAAAATATATGTACAGCTGACCCCCTTTATAACGTGGTGCTTGTAGGCCACAGAATGAGACCGCATTATAACCGGGATCGCGAAAATATAAAAAATGGCTGCCATGATCATGGGCCCCCCGATGCACGTGCCTGCACGCCCATCTTGCGTCCTGGCGGCGTGTGCACAGTGCTTCACCGCGTTCTGCGGTCTGTAGGTTCCTTATTTCAGTGCGTGGGGTCGTCGCCAAAACTGGTTCTGGTGGGCGTGGCCATGATGGGGAGCGGGGCCATGACACAAGCATAAAGCAGCTCACAGCACTGCATCAGCCCCACAGAACTGAGATGTAGGTGTGTTTGTGTGTTTGTGTTATTAAAGTTTGCCAAAAAAAAAAAAACAGGAGCCACACTTAAACAGGGTTATAAGTGGGTCTGCGTTGTAGCGGATCATGCTATAACGGGGTTGAGCTTTATATAGTTATCATATCCCCTCCCTCTTCTAATGTAAACAATTCTAATTTAGCTAGCCTCTCCTCATAAATCAGATTATCCATTTCCTTTATTAATTTGGTGTCTTTTCACTGCATTTTTTTCTAGTTCCCTAGTGTCTTTTTTTTGGAGTGGTGCCCAAAACTGTACTCCATATTCAAGGTGTGGATTTCCATGCCCCGGGCAGGCTAAAATGTGCTTGCCCATCTTTCTGCAGTGTCAAATTATACTTTAATGTCACATAGCGACGCATTGTCCTGACAACATGACCCCACATAATGTCTCGATGTCATGCAAACACATTGACATGTGACATTGGGACGCTGAAAGAGGAGGTGGCAAAAAGGTAAATGCAACATTATTGCTTTTTCTCCGTGCGTCCGTTCCAAACCAGGTGTCATCTTTAATTGTCTAAGACCTGCGCAGGCGTGTCATTGTCGAGGGACATTTAAAGAAGGTGCGTTGGAGCAGCGTGGGACTCGGAGCGGCGGTGGCAGCAGCACGGGACATTGACATTGACGAGGGTACGCAGCCACATGGAACATTGGTGGCGCAGAACAAGGCATGCAGGACCAGTCCCGCTCTGCCAATGCCCCATGTAGTCGAGCACCGCGTCAATGTCCCTTGCTACTGCTGCTGCTGCCACTCTGTCCCACGTGCGTCTGCCATTCCGGCACCATCTTTAAATGTTCTTTGACATTGATGAGACTGAGCAGGACTCAGACATTTAAAGATGGTGCCAGGGCCGGAGTGCACGGTGGCTTTTCTTGGTTGGCACCCATGGCAAGTGCCAGGCCAGCTGTAAGGATCCGCGCTGTGGGTACACCCGCTTCCAGTGCCTCCTTACCTTTGCTCCGTCCTGCCCAGGCTCCCCAGCAGCGTGCCTCATTCCGTGCGGCCCCCTCCATCGCTGCTCCCACACTTCTGGGTCGTGCGCATCACCCCTACGGGCGCGCGCGGACCAGGCTTCAATTTGCTGGCGCCGGGTGTCTGACTCCGCCTGCTCTGACGCGGCACGCTTATCACGCACTTCCCTGCCCCTGCTCCATAATGACCGCTCGCCAGACCCTTCTCTCCTATCAGGTCCTTCCCCGGGCCATTCCTCCACTCCTCCCCTTGCTCTGACAGGCCCCAGCTGCCCAGACACCTCTCCCCTATCAGGTCCTCCCTCGGGTTGCTCCTCCATCCCTCCCCTTGCTCCGATTGGCCCCAGCCTCTCAGACACTTCTCCCCTATCAGGTCCTCCCTCGGGCCACTCCTCCGTTCCTCCCCTTCCACTGATTTAGTCTCCCCTCACCATTTCCTCTTTGCTCTGAATAGCTTCTGTACCTTGGTGCTGTCTGCTGTTGCCTGGCCCCTTTAGTCTTTCAGTTCCTATTCCTGTCCCTGGATATACTGCTGACCTCCCTGGAACTCAACCCTTGGATTTGGCTTTGGACATTACTACTCTGCAGACTTCTATTCACCTGCGGGAGCACATCACGGGTTACTTCCAGAAGAACACAAAAACAAGGACTCGCCAAAAGAGATGGGCGAATCCTCCCAAATCCATTTCCTGGATTTTTGCTGATGTTACCCCCAAAATCCGTTTCACCGTGTAATTCGTGAACTAATTTTGTCGGTTTCAATCTGCGTGGATTCATTAAAATCTTCCATTAGACACAATACGTGGACGGACACTTATCAATTCGCCAACGGATTGCTGAATGGATTGGATTCTACAAATCCGTCCATGGGTGCGGAATCCGCAGAGTGTATCGGTAATAATAATTAAAAAGAAAAACGCAAAATGCAAATCACCCTTTTTTCAGGTTGATCCTCTGAAATCCACGGACCAAAGGGAACCGGACGATCCGCAGCAGATCCAAATCCGCCCAAAAAATTAGCGTGAATGACAATCGTACTTTTGTTGCTGCTCCGAGACAATCGTACTTTCGTTGTTTGCTCCGAGAGTTATCCAAGTGTGTGCGCACCTACAGGCGAAGTAGCGCGTTGACACGGCAGCATTTTGAGGCGACAATACATTTTGTCTTTTCAGGCGGCTGCTGCGTCACATGAGCGGTTCAGCCAATCACAGCGAACCAGCTCCATGATGTCATAGCCACCCCCCAGCCCCTAATCCCCCATTGCCTGAAACACTATGAGCATAGATCGCTTGTGCTGCAGTCAGGCGGCAAGGTAAGAGCTTGTGTGTCGCAAGCAAACGGAGTGTATGAACTCAGCCTGAGAATTCTGCTTCTCAGATTACCTTTTTGCACAAAATATATTGAGAAGGCCCACAGAGAAAACATTAATTCCTAGTCATGCTTCTTATAATTATTATACAAGCTAAACTTACCCATTCTGCATGTACAGACATCCTTCTCCATCCTCAAAAATTACAAGCTAATAAATATATGATACAACGGCTACAATTAATTTTCACCGAAAAACCATTAAAACATTTAAAATGTCGGAAACACATGTACCCCCCTCACCCTTCCCACCTCCCCCCCAACCCCCCCCGCCCCTCTGGGAGATACATGGCTAGTTACTGTCTCTGTGTGGTGCTGAGGCATACCTGTTGGTCCATGAGAGCTGAGTGGATCTGCGGTGTAGTGGAGATCAGGATAGGCTTGGGATATCATCCGGGTTCGGTGTCAGCGCCTCCAGCGGGTTCTGGGAATACCAGAGACAGTCTCCTCCTGAAGCACTCTCTCATACACCTCCTCACTGACTCAGTCCAGGCAGGTACAAATGCAGCGGCCATTATTTTAAGTAATCACGGCGCCGTTTTCATGCGCACTGCTGTACTCCACGCGACATGAACACGGCCAATCGCCCCAGGCCAGGCACACGTGTTTATCGCGGTTGCTTTGTTTGAATTTCATGGATTGTGTGCAATTAAATGAATTAATTGCAATGTGTACAGTACTGTGCTACTGTGTCAATTTCAGGTGTTTAAAACCCAGAACACTAAAATGCTATTTTATGCACTCGCATTTTAAGGCGGTATGGTTGGAAGAAATCCTGCGCTATGACATGGGTATTCCGATGTATAACTGCGTGATTTGTTAAAATAATGGCCGCTGCATCTGTATATAATAGAACAGGGACTTTATTGCATCACTGCATAGATGTTACATCAGCGGTTACAGGGTCTCAGAAGATTCCAGGCTTCTGGATGATGCATGCTCTTTTTGAGTATTGAGCCTTAGATCTTACAGACCAGTCAGCCTTGCGGCCTGACTGGCTTCTCACACTCCCAGGAGGGGAGATGAGGGAACACACATCAACTCCTTACAAAGGGTGAACACAGACTAACTTTTGGCCCTTCCCTTCAGAGAGGAACCAGAAGGGGCGGGCCCAAGAACCAGAAGGGGCGGGCTAAAGGTCTGTACCTATACCAGATAGGCTGTTACTAGGCCATTAGTCACCACCACTCCCTGTCACTCAAAAGGGACCAGGAGGAGGGTCAAAAGCCTACAGATTTAACCTGTTAAAGCCTGCAGCTAGCAGGGACTTACATGACAGGTAGAAAGAGACATACTGTACCCTGTTACATGTCCTTTACTGTACCTTCACACAAAGCACAGGTAACTTATTGACAAAGCATTATTGACTTGCGTTTACTGTATGTAGCATAGACGAGGGGTACTCAACTCAAGTCCTCAAGCTCCTCCCTCCCCCAACAGGTCAGGTTTTCAGGAAATCCCTGGTGGCTCAATCAGTCTATGCTTCAGCACAGATGGTCCAATTAGAGGCTCATTCGAAGACTGTGCTGAAGCAGGGACTGATTGAGCCACCTGTGCTGAAGCTAGTGTAGCCAGGGTCCCTCCGGTCCCCCTGTCTGCTGGTTTCTTTCCCCCTTGCGTGCGTGCTGCTGCGGGGGCGAGCGCGTTCCTCGGGGATCCCGGTGGCAGCTGCGGCAGGACGCCGCCATGTTTAATGTGTTCGCATATGTGCGGAGGCTTGCGCGTAAGCAGAGCAGTCGCGGCGGCCATTACATGTGTGCAGGAGCTTTTGGAAGTTGTGCATGCTCAGTTAAGAGTAGCGGCGGCCATTACAGCTTCAGACATGCGCAGTAGAGATCGCGCACGCGGTGCTAATAGAGAAGAGGTCCTGAGTGGACTACGATTTCCAGCAGCCACTGGGGACTGTCCTTTCACCTCTGTCATATGCAGTCAGACAGCCACTAAGGCTGACGATTCTCATGCTGCAAAGAAGATACAATGTTGTGTGCAGACAGGGATTGTCAGTTAGGAGCTGGGAAACAGAGAGGGGAGGGTGTGTGTGTGTAGGGAGGAAAGTAGCCTCCTGTACTACGCCAGAAGTCTCCCCTTAGGCCCCAGCTAGACCCCACTCCTCTTCAGCTTGTGACTGCTTTAGGGAAGGCCCCTTAGGTAGGGACTTTGCCCTGTTAGCAGTCAGTTTAGTCAGTGACACAGCTGCAGTGCTGTGTGCTCTGACAAGAAGGAATGGTGTACAAGGAATCATTTTCTGCAGAGACAGAGAGCCGCGAGCTTCTGCCCTAGGCCAGAAATCCCCAGGCTAGAGCTGAGGCCCTGACTCCCCACTAGTGAGGGTGGGTGTTCATAGGGACAGGCCCTTAGGTAAGGACCCTGTGCCCCTTCAGCTGGGTGGCATATATATGGTTGTGTATGCTGATGATGTTGCACTGTTATATATGATACTATTGTGTTGTTTTGCTTGTCCAGTAAACCTTTTAGCCATAACCCTGGTGTATGTGGTTTCTGGGTGGGTTCCTATGTTAGGGCCATTCTACATTCCTATAGAATCCTACATAGGTGGAGGTGCTGACCGATGAGAATGTTCCAGAGAAGCACCCCAGGCTCCCATCAGCGGAGGCTCAGACCTCCTGTGAACCTGCAGGTATACGCACCACACCTGGTAACATATAGGTTCCCCCTTACATGCACTCTATATGCTATTGGGTGGGGGGAATACCCATTACACTAGGATATCCTGAAATCCAGACCTGTTTATGGGAGGGGGCTTGAGGACTGAGGTTGAGCACCCCAGGTATAGAGCCCTGAGCAAATAAGCTTTCGTTTGTTCTGACTAAATCTGTGACGAGTATGTGATTAAGCCATTTAAAAAAACAACTCACAATAAAGTTGCGCTAGTCCTAAACTTAGATTAAATGCCTTCAAACAAGTTAAAGGGACAAAGATAAAAACCAACGGAAAAGAAAACAAATGTAAGAAAAAATACCATTAGTCTGCAGAAAAAGGGGTGTAAATATTTGCCTGTTTCTGTTCATTTGCTGATTGTGCCAAATATTTCAAAATCAATATATTGAATGAAATCAATGGGTTTTTTTTCCCCTTTGCTGACTTGTGAATTTAAAGAGATAGGGAAAGTTTGGGTAGTTGTTGTTTTTTTAATTATTATTATTTGGGTTATCATCAGGAGTAGGCATGGCTCTTTCCAGTGATTTGTTTTCTACAGATTGATTTGATCATTTACAGTACATGTGACCGTAGAATATTATTCAAGCTGTAGATCTCGTGAAGGGTTTGCAAATTAAATTACTGACAGTCAAACAACACCAAATGATGGACTTACAATTTGTTCGGGAATGAGCAGTGTCTCTTTTGTTTCAGGGTAAATAAAGGTTTAGTGTTTTCCTTGTAGCCCCAATCACTTAGCACTAACAGGAGAGGTTACGTATTCCAGTGAGTACTAATGGTTCTAAAATATGTGTCACTATTCCCACAAATGCAGTGAGAGATATGAATTAACATGCTGTTGTCTCCTTGGTCAGTAGTTCATCTCTGCTTCATTGCATGGTTGCTAATGTGCTGACAGATTGCATGTTTGTAAGTGCCCGCACTTCCTTAAATAAGGGTAGATAAGAATCACCACATTCTTCTCAAATCGTTTCTACCTTCTGTAATTGTCTCTTTACTAACATAACCTGAAAGGCGTGTGTCCGCATTGTTGGGGGTCATAGTGATATTTCTGTTCTCACTGTTCTCTGTTTTTGTCACGCTTTATATTGTATTGTATGTCTTTATTTATATAGCGCCATTAATGTACATAGCGCTTCACAGCAGTAATACATGTGGTAATCCATTAATAACAGATAATATAAATAACAGATCATGGGAATAAGTAATTTAGACATTAAGGAAGAGGAGTCCCTGCTCCAAGGAGCTTACAGTCTAATTGGTAGGTAGGGAGAACGTACAGAGACAGTAGGAGGGAGTTCTGGTAAGTGCATCTGCAAGGGGCCAAGCTTTATGTGCCATGTGTTCAGAATAGCCACAGTGCTATTCATATGCTTCTTTAAGCAAGTGTGTCTTAAGGTGGGTCTTAAAGGTGGATAGAGAGGGTGCTAGTCGGGTACAGAGGGGAAGGGCATTCCAGAGGTGAGGGGCAGTCAATGAAAAAGGTTTAAGGCGGGAGAGGGCTTTAGATACAAAGGGGATAGAAAGAAGACATCCTTGAGAAGAACTCAAGAGCCTTGATGGTGCATAACGAGAAATTAGGGCTGAGACGTAAGGAGGGGCAGAAGAGTGTAAAGCTTTAAAAGTGAGGAGAAGAATGGAGTTTGAGATGCGGGATTTGATCGGAAGCCAGGAGAGGGATTTCATGAGGGGAGATGCTGAGACAGATCTTGGAAAGAGTAGAGTGATTCTGGCAGCAGTGTTAAGGATAGATTGTAGGGGAGACAGGTGAGAGGCAGGAAGGCCGGACAGCAGGAGGTTACAGTAATCAAGACGGGAGAGAATGAGGGCCTGAGTCAGAGTTTTAGCAGTCGAGCAACAGAGGAAAGGGCGTATCTTTGTTATATTGCGGAGGAAAAAGCGACAGGTTTTAGAAATGTTTTGAATGTGAGGGGCAAATGTGAAAGAGGAGTCGAGTGTGACCCCAAGGCAGCGTGCTTGGGCTACTGGGTGAATGATCGTAGTTCCAACAGTAATGTGGAAGGAGGTAGTAGGGCCAGGTTTGGGAGGAAGTATGAGGAGCTCTGTTTTAGCCATGTTGAGTTTAAGGCGGCGGAGGGCCATCCAGGATGATATAGCAGAGAGACATTCAGAAACTTTGGTTTGTACAGTAGGTGTAAGGTCGGGTGTTGAGAAATATATTTGTGTGTCGTCAGCATAGAGGTGATAATTAAACCCAAAAGATGTTATTAGGTCACCTAGAGAGAGTGTATACAGAGAAAAGAGAAGAGGTCCCAGGACAGAGCCCTGGGGTACCCCCACAGAGAGATCAATAGAGGAGGAGAAGGTATTAGCAGAAGAGACACTGAAAGTACGATGGGAGAGGTAGGATGAGATCCAGGATAGAGCTTTGTTCCGAATGCCAAGAGTATGGAGAATGTGAAGGAGAAGAGGGTGGTCCACGGTGTCAAATGCTGCAGAGAGGTCGAGTAATATGAGCAGAGTGTAATGACCTCTGTCTTTGGCAGCATGGAGGTCGTCAGTTATTTTAGTGAGGGCTGTTTCCGTGGAGTGAGCATTACGGAAGCCAGATTGTAGAGGGTCTAGAAGAGAATAGGTGTTGAGAAAATGGAGCAAGCGAGCGAATACAAGACGTTCAAGGAGTTTAGAGGCAAAAGGCAGGAGGGAGACAGGCCGATAGTTAGAAAGACAGGTAGGGTCAAGCTTGCTGTTTTTGAGTAATGGTATGACTGTTGCATGTTTGAAGGAGGATGGAAAGGTTCCAGAGCAGAGGGAGGAGTTAAAAATGTGCGTGAGCGTAGGGATTATAGTAGGAGCAAGAGGTTTTAGGAGATGGGAGGGAATGGGGTCAAGAGGGCAAGTGGTAGAGGGAGAAGAGGCAATCAACAGCGACACATCCTCCTTTGAGACAGTGGAAAAAGAGTTAAGGAAGGCAGGAGGAGAGTTAGGAAGAAGTGTAGGATGGGAGGAAGAAACAGAGGGGATGTTCTGACATATGGATTCCACCTTTTCCTTAAAATAGTAAGCAAAGTCCTGAGCGGAGATGGAGGAAGGAGAGGCAGCTGAGGGTGGTTTGAGTAGAGTATCAAAGACAGAGAACAGTCGGCGTGGGTTAGACTTGTGCATGTTGATTAGTGAAGAAAAGTAGGCTTGTTTAGCTTGCGAGAGGGCAGAGTTGAAACAGGATAGCATAAATTTGTATTGAAGGAAGTCTGCGAGAGTATGAGATTTCCTCCAGAGGCGTTCAGAGGAACGAGTGGAGGAACACAGCATGCGCGTGTGGGAATTTAACCAGGGTCTAGGGTTAAAAGGGCGAGTGCGGCAGAGAGAAAGTGGGGCATGTAGATCAAGAGAGGAGGACAAGGCAGAGTTGTAGTTCCTGACCAGTTTGTCAGGGTCTGTAGCAGAGCTTAGAGAGGAGAGGGAGGAGTGTAACGTGGACTCAAAGTCAGGTAAGTGAATAGAGCGCAGGTTTCTGCAGAACCGGGGGGTAGATGGAGGTGGAGAAGGGGAGAAGCGAGATAAAGAGAATGAGATGAGGTGATGGTCAGAGAGAGGAAAAGGGGAAATGGAGAAATCAGAGAGAGAGAAGTTTTTAGTGAAATCCAGGTCTAAGTAGTGGCCATCCTTGTTGGTGCTGGCTGCAGTCCACTGTTGAAGGCCAAAAGAAGAGGTTAGAGAAAGAAAGCGGGAAGCCCAAGGGAGAGAGGGGTCATCAATGTGGCAATTGAAGTCCCCAAGGAGAAGAACAGGGGAGTCTGAGGAGAGGAAGAAAGAGAGCCAGGATTCAAAGTGAGAGAGAAAGGCAGAAGGGGGATGAGTAGAGGTAGGTGGGCGATACATGACCGCCACATTAACAGGGAGAGGAGAGAAGATCTGGACAGTGTGAACCTCAAAGGTGGGAAAGGCAAGAGAGGGGGGAATAGGAATAGTTCAGTAACGGCAGAGAGAGGAGAGCAGGAGCCCCACACCTCCACCCCTGCCATCAGGGCGCGGAGTGTGGGAGAAGGAAAGGCCACCATAAGAGAGGGCAGCTTCCAGAGCAGAGTCAGACTGAGTGAGCCAGGTCTCAGTTATAGCAAAGAGAAGCAGGGAGTGATAGAGAAAGAAGTCATGCACAGAGAGGAACTTGTTAGAGAGGGAGCCAGCATTCCAAAGGGCACAGGAGAAAGGGAGAGAGGAGGGAGGGTGGCAGGGGATGGGTATGAGGTTGGAGGGGTTAACACCAGAAGGAGTAGAAGTTGTATGTGGGAGGCGAGGACGAGAGCAAGTAGAAATAAGGCAGGGACCAGGATTGGGAGAGATATCCCCAGAAGCAAAGAGTAGAAGCATGGATAGAAAGAGGATGTGTGAGGATGATTTATAGGGGTGTGTTTTAGTGCAGGGTATATAGTTGTGTGGTGTCAGAGGACGCAGGTAAGAAAGGAGTTCATGTGAACTGAGAAGTGGGGAAGAAAGGAGAGATGGAGATATATGAATAGAGTTAGAGACATAAGGAGACTGGTGAAAGGAAGTGCATAATTTGAAAATGAGTGGAGGTTACAGCAAATACAAAAATAAAGGCGGCATCACAGCAATAGTTAAGTGTTGAGATGTGCAGTCTTAGATAGATGATATCCTCTTTTCCAACGTAGATCAAAAGCAGGAATCAGAAGCAGTAGGTGATGTCCACTTTTCCACTTCTTTTTGAACTTCCTTTTTAAACTTCATATTCTACTTGAAACATTTCTACTGGAATATGTTTTTACCTAAATAGAACTAAATACACAGCATTGGAGGATATCAGGATAGACAGACAATTGGAATATGTTTTTACCTAAATAGAACTAAATACACAGCATGGGAGGATATCAGGATAGACAGACAATTGGAATATGTTTTTACCTAAATAGAACTAAATACACAGCATGGGAGGATATCAGGATAGACAGACAATTGGAATATGTTTTTACCTGAGGAAAGAGAAGAGATGAGTGAGTGATTCAATAGTCTTCCTTCCTTTTTAAACTTCATATTCTACTTGAAACATTTCTACTTAAAAGCATATCTGCTTGCAAGCATGGCTGCTAGCAGCAATGGCTGTTAGGAGTTTACTTATATACTTTTAGAAAGTCACCTGGTTGGCACAACAAACTTAATTAGCACATGTGAGGGTAGTTAAAGCAAATGGTTTTTCTAAGGTGGGTGTTGCCTTGCCTTGCCTTGCACAAGTGTGAAAACTGAATTAAATTAAGACAGTAGGGGGATGATTTACAGACAGACAATTGGAATATGTTTTTACCTAAATAGAACTAAATACACAGCATGGGAGGATATCAGGATAGACAGACAATTGGAATATGTTTTTACCTAAATAGAACTAAATACACAGCATGGGAGGATATCAGGATAGACAGATGTTTATCACATGTGTTTTAGGAATCAGTATTTCAGATCGACAAAGGCACGTAGATTACAAAGTGGGAACCTATGAATTCATTGTTCAATGTTCCTTTCAATATTAATTTAGTCCATGGTGGACATCTCGACCAATGTTAATGGAAGTTTCCACTCGATTGCAGGGCTATCAACCGATTCAGAGATTATTTTATAAGCCCATAAAACAGGGGTGGTGAACAACAGTATTCAAGACCCCCCCAAAAGGTCAGGTTTTAAGGATATCCCAGCTTCAGCAAGGGTGGCTCAATCAGTGGCTATAAAAAGGACAGCAGAGTCCCCTAAGTATTACCTACCTGGTAGACAGTGTACAAGGCGATTCCAATCGTACAAATTCTCCATTAAACACAGAGCAAGAGTCAAGCATGCCAATGTGATGCCCTATCTAGAGCACACTGCCTCTCTGCCAAGATCGCTCATTGTGTTCAATGCGGGGGAGGGGGAGGATGAGTGAGAAAGTGATAGAGTGGGTTTACTGGAGCAGAAGGATGTCTAAAGCCCTGGTTACAGCACTGTAAGGGTTAATCTGTGTAGCCCTTAATAGTTGGCTGTACCTGACAGTCAGCCTCGGCTTTCAAAACCTGCTTTGCCGCTAGGCAGAGAGAGAGACCAGGGAAACAAGACAACAGGCTGGGAGCAATGTGTTGACCACCAGGCGAGGAAGCCTGCATACAGGACTGCAGACAACTGTGACAACTATGCCCCCAGCTCCAAGGTAGCAGAATTGGGGTGCTGTCAGTTAAATTCTGGGCAGGTGAATGGTAACCAGCCTAGAGGTTAGTTAGAGGTTAGAGCTGCAGTGGATGCTAGACTTTTATTATCGGTTTTGTTTGAGCAGTTAAAAGGCCAATGCCTTATTCCTGTCAACTAAGGACCGGTACACTGTACACTGAATAAACCTCATGAAACGCTACACACCAGACCAGACCTTCCTCATTCCTTTACACCTGAGAGCATGCACAAGGAGGGCACCTTGTTACTATACTAATGTAATATTACTACAGTATTATTCTAGTCTTGTATATGTTAGACGAAGGGGATATTTGCTTCTTTATTTGTATCAATTTCTATTTGTTTATGTATTTATTGATAACTGTTTTTTTCATTATGTATACCTTTTTAAAACGATTCGGGCACTGCTCATTAAGCAATGTGATTACTAAATAAAAAAAATTAAGAATTGTTGTTGGTTAACCTGGTACACATTAAACACTATGTTACTCGCCAGACAGCACAAGTAGTGTGGTCTGGTTTTGATCTTAGTCTGAAATGGTTTATTAATTTCACCATTTACTAACTAACACTAAATTCTTACCGTTGCTCAATAGTTGACATACTGTAGTGTGGTCTATTCTGGTAGCTTCGAACTGTGACAAACCGCTTCTCAAGTGCCCATTACAAGTGGATTGGCCTGCTTTGCTATTCTGTAAACCCGTCTTGCATATCCAATTTGTACTACAAAAAAACAAAACACAAAGGGAGCCCAGAGCTACTTCCAATATGACAAAAATACACAGTGAAATACCTATATATTTATCTCTTGAAAAAAGGGTCATTTAGTTTAACCCTTTGGCCAAAGCATTATAAGCCTGCGAGCCACTTTAAGGCATGGCCATAATATCACAGGTCCTAACACTAACCAATTACAATTCTTATTTACCTGTATAATTACAGGAATAATGATCTGCATTGGGTCTGTCACAAACAGCTGCATGAAAAGACCTGTACATATGGAAAGTGGGGAGGGGCAAGCTTAAAACCTAGGGAGGAGGGACCACTAACCTCAAAAACAGCTGAGACCAGCTGGACAAAGGTAATAAACACACAGATACCCAATAAGCTCATATAAACACCAACAATTACCACAATATATATATATATATATATATATATGTATATAAGTGTCAAAAGGAGTGCTACTGAGCGTGGCACTGTATACGACAAAAAACAAAACACAAAGGGAGCCCAGAGCTACTTCCAATATGACAAAAATTTACAGTGAAATATATAAATACATACAGCTCAACCCCGTTATAACGTGATCCGTTACAACGCGAATCCGCTTATAACGCGATGCAATCCCAATTGCATGGCTCCCAATTTTCGTATTTATGACTACTTTACACCACTATTATTGGTGTCTTAAATACTTTATTGTACAATGCATATAATTGTACATTATTTTAAAGCGATCCGCTTATAACGCGATGTGATTCTTTGGACCCCATGCACAGCGTTATATTGGGGTTGAGCTGTATATATGTATATCTATAAAAATGAAAACATTGTTTGTTTGCTGAAAACATTGTATATTTGCTGTGCCTCTGGGCAATCTGATTGGTCTGTCACTCAGCCTCTGGCCAATCTGATTGGTCCGCGGCCCGGCCCCGACCCCGCACGCCTCTCTTTGGCCTGCGTGGTTCTATGACTTCACATACCCAACTGCCACACTCTCAGAAAATAATCTCAGTGCAGATTCATCCCCTGCGGATTACTCACCACCTGAGGTAACGTGCACTGGCAAGAGCCACCCCCGCACCCCCAACACCACCCCACCGCCGGCTCATCCCCCATCACCCCCCCCCCTCACCCACAGCTCAACTCCCCGCTGGCTCTCCCCCCCCCCGATCACCCCCCCTCACCATAAGCTCTCACCACCAGCGGGCCCCATTCTCTCTCCCTCAGTGGGGATGCCGGGAGCGCCGGGGAGGAGGTGGAAGGATCGCACACTGCTTCTCCTCACCACCCGCGGGCCCCATTCTCTCTCCCCTCAACGGGGACTGCCGGGGAGGGGTGGAGAGGGGGGTGGGGAACACGCACAGGGGACAGGGGGGGAGGGGAACACACGCAGGGGACAGGGGAGGAGGGGACCATGCACAGGGGACAGGGGGAGGGGAACACGCAGAGGGGACAGGGGGGGAGGGGAACACACGCAGAGATGGGGGGGTGGAAACAAGCACCGTTGAGAGGGGGGGGTGTTTGGAAACAAGTACCGGGGACAGGGGATGGGGAAACCGATCGCCTTGGAGCCTCTAGCCTTCCCCCGCGCGTGCCTCCAGCCTTCCCCCGCGCACACCTCCAGCCTTCCCCCATGCGCGCCTCCTGCTCAATGTCACCATTCTCGGCCATGATCCCCTGATGAAATCACCCGTTTGAAGAAACGCATAGGGATTGCTAGTGTGAGCTAGTGACAGCAATCACAATATACCTATCCATACCTTGGACTTTACTAAGACTCTGGGACGCTGCCACACACTGACGATCTATCCCCTAAGGTCCTACCATCAATTTCTTCCCATCCGGAACCACTGGTTGGTTCAGTTTGTTTCCGGGCGATATAGGGAGAGGTTGTGCACTCTCTGGAGCTTCTGCTGGATGGTGGCTCTAAGGTGTCAAGACTACACGTAGGAGCAAGGCGTGTGAGCAGAGCGGTGATGTCCGGTGTCTGGTGAATGAGTATTACTCATTACATGTTTGATTTACTATTTTTGTTTGTGAGTTTAAATTTGTTGGACTTTTACTGGGAACATTAAATTGTGTATTTTTTCATATTGCACAGGATCGGGCGCTTTCTTTCTTCTCGTTTTTATATATATATATATACTAGCTGATATACCCGGCGTTGCCCGGCATTGAATTTTCCCGCTCCCCCTCTGTCTCCGTTCCCCCCTCTCAATCTCCCCCCATTGCCATCTCTCTCTCTCCATTGCCATCTGTCTCTCTCCATTGCCCTCTCTCTCTCCATTGCCCTCTGTCTTTCTCCATTGCCCTCTCTCCCCCCCTCCCCTTTCTCCCCCGTTAACAGCAATCGGGGCCCCCTTGCACATGAATGTGCCCCCCCCGTGTTAACAGCTGGTTCCCTCCCCCCCCGTTCACAGCTCCGCTGGGTGGGTGAGTGACTGGGTGGGTGAGTGACTGGGTGGGTGAGGGACTGCTTGGGTGAGTGACTGGGGGAGTGAGTGACTGGGTGAGTGGGTGGGTGGGTGATTGACTGTATTGGTGGGTCAGTGACTGAGTTTGAGTGGGTGTGTTATCTCTCCCCCCCCCTGCCTCTCTTCTTTCCCCCCCCCCTGATATACCCGGCTTTGCCAGGGATTTAATTTTCCCGCTCCCCCTCGCTTTCCGCTCCCCCCCTTCAAAGCTGCGTCCCCCCCCCACGTTCACATGTCCGATTTCCCCCCCTTTCACAGCTCCATCCCCCCCCCCCATCCACAGCTATGATTTTCACCCCTTCACATCTATCTCCAATTCCCCCCCTCCCCCGCCTTCATAGCTCGGCGGCGGCGGGTCACTGAGGGGGCGGCTGGGATTGCCCCCCCCCTTGACAGCCGGCGGCGGTTAAGTGACAATTAATGTATCCTGCGGCCGCTTGCTTTCCCATCCGGCCGGTTCGTTCACCTCCCCCCCCCCCGGAACCTTCCGTCTGCTGGGGATGTTTATCAGACGGAGACGCGTGCACGCGGCGTGCGCTCCCCCACGGTTCTGAGGTAGGATGCAGCATTTGCAATTTCCCGTCTGGCCGTTCCCCCGCTGTCTTGGCCAGTCGTTTGTTCACTCCTCCCCCCCCCCCCGGAACCTTCCATCTGCTGGGGATGTTCATCAGACGGAGGCGCGTGCATGCGGCGTGCGCTCCCCCGCGGATCTGAGGCAGGAGGCAGCGTGTTGTACGGGTGAGGGGGGTGGTGTGGTACAGGTGAGGGGGGTGGTGTGGTACGGGTGAGGGGGGTGGGCTGTCCCCTCCAGGCCGACCGTTCCGCCGCTTGGTCCCGGCCGGTTTAGGCGGGAGGCGCCGGGGTGTGAGGCGGCGGGAGGCACCGTGGTGTGAGCTGGGAGGGGAGGCGCAGGGGTTTGAGGCGGCGGGCCGCCGGCAGGGGTGTGAGCTGAGAGGGGAGGCTGGAGGCGCAGGGGTGTGAGGCGGCGGTTTACTTACTTACCTGGGCGGGAGGTGGTGTGTGTGGTGGTGTGTGTGCATGTGTGTGTGGCAGTTGGGTGACGTCATAGAGCCACCAATGTGATTGGCCAGAGGCTGAGGACCAATCAGATTCACCACATCTACAACCCCACAAATGTCAATTTTCTATATTAAGATATATATATACATAGTGGTAATTTGGGGGGTTTATATGAGCTTACTGGGTATCTGTGTATATCCAATTTGTGTCTAAAAGGCTTTTTTAGAAGCAGTTTCACTCTGGCTCTGCCAATCCAACCGGTTTGTCAAAAAAGCCTTTTTTTTTTACAAAAACTG
Source organism: Ascaphus truei (assembly GCF_040206685.1). Taxonomy (NCBI): domain Eukaryota; kingdom Metazoa; phylum Chordata; class Amphibia; order Anura; family Ascaphidae; genus Ascaphus; species Ascaphus truei. The sequence goes on from NC_134484.1 coordinate 36,423,826, forward strand.
CAATTCTTGTAGCTCCGCTATGCAAACCGCCTCTAAAAATGTGCAGAGCCTGAAATATGGGTTTGGCTGGGAACAACACCCGTATATCAGACAGGATGGAGTTAGCACTAAATAAGGTCATTCCACTTTTATTCTAAAGCAAAGACAATCTGGGAGTTTGCGATTTTGTCCATTTTTATAGACACCGTTTTGAAGATGCGATTTGCAAGAGAGGATAGGTTTTTTCTTCTCACTTCTCATTCCTCTACTTCTCAACATGTCAAACAGCACCAGCGGTTTGGCACTGACAACTTTGGAGCTACGAGAATAGGCCCCATTGTCTTTATCTAATAATAATATAGTAATACGATTCAGATCATTTCCTTTTCAAGGCAGTCTTTACTATTCTTTCTCCACTACATGCTGCATTGTAAAACCCACTGTCTATTTTGAAGACAACTCAGATGTGATCACTACAACTTTGAACTGTAGGTGTTAAATATTTCAGATAATTGTACTGACTTTAGTTTACACACCTACATTTGTGTTGTATGTCTATAAGGCTATAGCCCTAGAGTTTTGGGGCATCCACAAGGTTCTCCCCTTTTTTGTCCTACAGTACCACTGCGAGTAGCACATAAGCCCAACCATGGAAACTTTGACTTATCTAAAGTCTATTTGTATCCATTATTTGTGATGTGGGAACACACAATTCATATTACTCTGCTGATTGAACATTGCCTTCCAGCTCTACATTTGAAAGACTATTACATGTTTTGACTTGTCAATTATTTGTTAATAGCTGGTACATGGTTGAGAGCCTTTGCTTTTTTTTATATACTCAATATATGTGAATACATGGAACAAGCACCAGTCTCTCCCTGATTGAGTGGAGGTAGTACAGTAGCTGGATACCTGGGAAATTCCAGTTAAGTGAGAGCATGACATCAGTTTTCATTAGTGTCCCTGACCACCAGTCTCTGAGGTTTCCAATTCTTCAAACCAGCAGATATGCCAGTATACAATGAAGTCCCTAATTCAAAATGCTGTGACATTGTCTTTGAAATGCACATGAAAAAGTTAAACTCCATGTGCACGTGGATCACTGTTTCGTGGCTTATTGAATGTGGGCTTAAGTGCTAGAGCTTATTGGGGTGGAGTCAGTAGCCTTAACCTTTCCTAGTGGACTAGATGGAGGAGGGTAGTGTGGAATCTTATAATCAAGTAGATTCCTGGAATGCGTTATGTTGGGTTGTAATAAAATTGTTAGTTATCTCAGGGTTTACACCTTAGTCAAAACCACTACAAGTAGGAGTTAAGTGCACTTATTTATGTTGGCAATGTGTCAAAGCAAACATTACATTGATCCATCATCTTTAAACATAGGGCAACAAAAGGTACAATAAGGTCTGTGGATTTAAAAAAGAACAAGAAGATATAGAAAGAAATTGACATGCAGCTGTTATTCTTTTCGTGGTGTGAACTGGATCATCGTTGTATCTACCCTGCTTGCGATGTCAGTGGCTGCCAAATTATGAATAAGTGTCTTTTGTAGTTCACACAATTTCACACCTACAACTGAATTCAATGTTGTGTGGTGAATGTAGATAATCTGCACTCTTTAGGCATTGCTTTAAAGTCTTATTGAAAACAGCTAGTAAGACTAAAAAGTATAGGATCCGTGCAGAAACAGAAGGAAAAATACCCTTCACCATGTACAGTATAATAAAGTTGTAATTATAGATGGTGATAGTGAATGGAGGTACCTAAGTTGTAACAAAATGCATGTCCTATATTTATTACAATATTTTTTACATACTGCTAGGAATACTGTTTAATGATTTGAGCTTTTGTAATGATTGGAGTATGTATTTTTTTTAAACATAGGCAGGGGACTAAATAATTATAATTGTAATTATACACAATCTCTTGTGAATCTGTCTTGTTATAGGCTGCATAAAGCAGAAATCAATTGCATTGTTTGTGTACGAAAAAGTCACCACTGAAGGATTATGGAACCTAAAACTCACAAGATCATAGGTCAAATGATTTCTATTGATTTCTATGTTATTTATGCATCTTTATAGGTATGATATTGGTATTATATAAAAACAAAAGAAAAGACAGCGCAAAACCTCATGGTGTAGTATTTAAAAAATATATATTATGTGGTAGCAGGTGAGTATCTCACGTACATCAATTTAGATTTTTAAAGCATGGCATGTTATGGACATGTTACCACTCTGCACTTTGATACCGCAACAGCATACGACAGTCAGACCGATCGATGAGGTAAGTTCCTCTCTCTCACAAGATGCTGTCTCTGCAACTTCTGCTGGTGTATGGGTCGCCAGGTAGAGAGGGGATGTTAGCTTCAATCTGGAAGCGTTCTCTTCCTCGCTGGATGCGTATGTCTGGTATACAGCAGACTTCTGATGATGTCACCAGCATTAGAAATCCTCCCCAGGGAGGTCAGTACGCCGCACAGCCGTGGAATAAAAGCTTCAGGAAAGGCTGATCAGTGTGGCATGAAACTTTAATAGAACATAGTGCAAACGGATCCTCTTGACGCGTTTCAGCCCGTCAGGCCAATGTCACCAGCATGTCGTATGCTGTTGCGGTATCGAAGTGCAGAGTGGTAACATGTCCATAACATGCCATGCTTTAAAAATCTAAATTGATGTACGTGAGATACTCACCTGCTACCACATAATATATATTTTTTAAATACTACACCATGAGGTTTTGCGCTGTCTTTTCTTTTGATTTTATCTAGTGCGTGTGGTTTGTGGAGCCAGTCCAGCAGCATACCTCCATCACATACTTAATAACAGGTTTAAATTGATGGTTGTTGAACACAGTACTTTATTAATTGCTTTAATGTATATCACATTATAGATTCACCTTAAGTTGTTTATTTATATCACTTCGTTTTTCACTATATCACAGTCCTGAGCGCATTTTTTATTTGTTTATGATATTGGTATCATTAAGGTTACCACATGTAAGTTTTTATAATATGGGACGCTGAGATCCAGTGTAGCATAGTGCCCCTGGCTACTTATTTCTCTGTGTTCCTTCACCTCCATTGTGAGCTACTTTGCAATACATTTTATTGATATCTGGAGTTGCCCTGGAATACGTTTTTTCTAAGTGGATCCTGGCTGTGCTCCTGCTTCTACAATTGAATCTTCTCTACTTACCATTGAGGACTGCACATCCTGGAGTGACTGGATTGTCCTGACAAAATACAGTCAGGTAATGGGCAGCAGCCCTGATTTAATTACCTTAAGCTAGTGTCATAGTGTATATTTATTCTGTGGGAAGAAAATATTAAGGCCCAATTATTGTGGTTGTCAAGTGGACACCACTAGGTCTTTATCTCCCGTGGGTTATTTACATATGGACTCTTTCATTATGGACACTCTAAAAGTACTTTGGATATTTATGGAGTCATTCCTCTACAGAGCATACATGTGATAGCGAGCACCATTAACCATTCACCTCTACTACTTATTTCTCTGGCCCCAACACTGTAAGCCCTGGTAAAGAGCAGGCAGTGTTGGGGTTCAGTTCCTCATAACATGAGTCATCCTGTGTATACACCAGGAGGTTGATAATTTGTTGCGGTCTACAGGTGCTAGCTGGGACGTTGGAGCATGTGACCAGGGGGTTGGGTTCCCTGGAGGAGTACTGCCCTCTTATGGGGTTTAAGGAGTGGGACCCTCCCCTGGGGTATATAACATGGCATCCTGCTAAATTTAGTCTGTTCTGTGTGGATTTCCAGACAACCTCTCCTTAGGGAGGTGGTTGAATACCCCTTACCCCATCAGGGAGTAAGGGAGCTGAGGATAGGTTCTTGGGGCCTCAAGCTCCTTGGGCTGATTCCAGGGATGGGTCCTGCGAGCTAGGCTCTGATCCAGACAGATACATGCAAGCTGCGAGGGATAGGAGCAAGTACTACCTGTGATTGTACCTCTCTTGCTTGGGAGATGAGATTACTCTCTGCTGCAATAAAGAACCAGTTATATCATCGCTCCTGTGTGTTCTATGGAGGAAGAATTGCCTGTGGGGGTTACCCTTTTCTCTAATAGGGTCCCTGCAGGATGGAGGCACTACACTACAGAGAGGAATGCTGAGAACCTGTCCTGTTGCTACTCCCAAACACCACCAGACTTCTGTATGCCTACAGGTTAGCACCACATGTTAGCCACCAGGTAGCTGCTACATATCCCTTAGGGGGGTGGGAGGGAAGTTTGCTACATCAGTATGAATGTGGTGACGTCATAATGAGTGATGAATGATTTTTAAATGCTTCGGACTGAATGGTATGTCCCGCTTGACCACTATATGCTTTGGTTTTTATTATCTCTGCACTTTGCACGGCGGGGAAAGACGCGCAGTGACCTAACAAGTACCGGAACTAACAATTAAACAAAGACATTTTTAAAAGACAAAAACAATTTGTAGAACATTTATTTCAGAGGAACAACTTTAGATCCAATGACTAATTAATACCCTTCAGGAATAAGCTGTCTAATTCAAATATCCACTGGGACACCTTTCTAAGGAGTATATTTTCCCTATTATTTCCTCTGCTTTTGAGCGGCAATACCCCATCATCGGGCCTGAAACGTTGTGCTTTTGTGTGACATGTTCATTTTTCTTCAGCATCCAAGTGTAGTGTGTGAAAGATCTTATTTACACACACGCGCACAAACACAACATCCATGCATCATATATACACACTGTCACTGGAGACCAGGAAATTTACACCTTTATACCGGAATCATTCATTGAGCAAAATCAAGAAGTAAAACAAATTGTCATTTATTCCATTGAAACAGACGTACACACAGTGGATTACATCTATACAGAGGAAAACACACTTACTGGGGGTCTGGGCTACAAAACTAACCTTTCCTAGTTGAAATAGCACAGAAAACAAAGCCTTTAGAAGTCCTTTAGATGACCGGGACTAAGCCCGAAAAGTCCTGGAACTGCAGTTCCTGATGCCACCGCTCTTTCCACTCTGAAGGTGCTGAAATCGCTTGAACGGGAGCGAGTACCAAACGTCCTGGTACTCTTTTCAGCTTGTAGTTCCAGGCGCGACCGCTACGTTCTCTTTTCAGAACTTGGCCCAGAAAAGTGGGACTTGCCTTGAAATTTCCGAAGCCGGCTCGCGTCTATTTCTCAAAGAGCATCTTTTGGTCAATTCAAATCTGCCGCTGCTGTTTTGGTGCTTAGAATCTCCTGAGCTGATTGGCTGCTAGGTTTCTTATATGATTGCAGTCCCATTCACAGAATACCTCAACCAATGAGAGCGTGGGAATTTGGCCACCAGCCTATCAGTGTTTTGCCAGTACCCTGAAGCGGGGCGGGCACGGTTTTCAATTCTGCAACGGGGCATGCGCCAACCTGGCACCTCTGCCTCGTAGCATATTGAACCCCCTGCCGAGCTAGGCTCCTCAGAGTCTGGGGCCAGGCAAATGGTCGCCTGATAGCCCTTATTCATGCCAGGACGTAGGTACTCAAGGATAACTCTGGTACTCCGCCCGCCCTAACACCTTGGCATCTCTGTGGCTTTCAAGTCCGGGACCCAGCAGTCTGAGTGGCACCAACATGGTAGCCAGCTGGTCTCTCGGAACCACGACTTAGAAATCCCCAGCTCATATACAGTGCACCAAGCATTATACATTGTAAACATACCCGTTTAATAAAATATACTTGGATACTGTGTCTTGCTAAAAATGTCTAAGTCCTTCTTTGGTGTCAGGGATAGAATAAGAATGTATACTTGCCATCCTCACTAGCCATATCCCTGCCACACTGCAAAATCCAGACTTTACATTTTTACACAAAATAAACCTTGCAGCTTTATCCTACAGCTGGAGCACCCCCTGAACCCCTATACCAGGTTAAGGCTGACTTCGGCATGAACTGCGCACCCCCCTCTAGACTAGGAACCCCTAGAATTTCTGCATGACCCCTTATCATCCTGAGGAGATGCCCTACCGGAATGGTTCAATCGGACCTTGCTTGACATGCTAGGTACCCTGCGGGACCCGAGAAGACAGGATGGAGTAAACATGTGGAGCACTTGGTGCATGCCTACAACTGCACTAGCAGTACAAGAGGAGGTATAAATGGCACACCACTGTTTAAAAGTAAATAAATTGACATAGTATTCACTTTTGGTGCTTACCTCCTGCTGATCCCGGCATCCCAAAGCTGGATCCTAGGTAATAGTAATGAACACAAAATAGAAGGAGCACACAAAAGACTTTGGTAGTGTCAAAAGACTTCCAAGTGTATTATTACATCAGAGCCAATAACAAGGTAACGTTTATGGACACAGAGTCCCTTGCTCAGACCAAACACCAAACCCTAGCTGTCCACCAATTGTTCAGTATCTACTGTAGAAGCTGCTCAGCCAATGATATTGCTGGACTACATTTTCTCGAATTGTGACTAAAATAATAGAAATAAATAACCATAAGCAAAGTGATTGATTACAGGGAACGGAACGATTTGCAGTAACTAATCGCTTAACTGTGTGCATAATGTATTGATATTTAAAAAATAGAATAAAATAGGCATCTGTACTGTACCTTCACCATAGACTTTGCCAATCGATTGGCGCCGAGCCACTGCCACCAGCCCCTTATTCTTTCTTATACACGTAGTTGACAGGTGACAGCAGGCTTGCTACACCTGTAGTTGAGAGCTGATGAAGCTGGAAGTCTTTTTGGTACATTTATTTATTTATAAAATGTTTTACCAGGAAGTAATACATTGAGAGATACCTCTCATTTTCAAGTATATCGTGGACATATGACAAATAATACATGGTTACAAATACAGTTACATGCAAGCTTGCTGGTATCTGTACGGGAAATCCTGCTCAGGCTGCAGGTATCCAGGTGGGGACAGATAGCAAGGGTTTCCGGTCACCAGATTTTCACTGACGGTCGGACCGTTATTGTAAGCCGGTGCTGGCGCTGTTCCATTGCTGGCCTGGGACTGACGAATCTTAGTTGGTTTTACAATGACCTTTCGCCTTTTGAAGTCTCCATGATCAAGGATACAGGAAAATCTGGCGCAACACACCAATACCTTCCTCTAACTCTGGGTGCAGGAGCAATACGAAAAAAACACGGATCGATACAGTACATAACTTTTTCCTTATCGCACGCTTCCACACACGAGCATCTGGTGAAAATTTGTAAAAGTCATAATTTTCGATAAAATATTGATAAATTTGACCAACTGTGGCCATATTATCATCTGCTGCATTAATTGCGGACCATATTAAATAAGCGTACGTTACGTCGGGCTTTTTGCACGTGGACTGCGGCGGTGTACTCATTGCAGGACAGGAGCAATCCAGTACAGTTATGTAAAAAAGACACTGTGCATTGAGTTTTTATTATGAAATGCCTAAATTGATACAGTATTGTAACTTCTTAAGTACCAAGGTCAATTCACAATGGACCACTGTGGGGTTTTTTAAACACCTGCAAGTCGATACATTACTGTAGCACATTAGAATTCATTACAATTCATGAATATCTGCCACCTGGCGGATACACGAAGAATTGCCCCCAATTAAATCCGAACCATTATAATTAAACAGATCAACCGCAGATCAGCTGCGGGTGCTGGACGGCGCGACTGCGGCATGAATGCGGCATGAATGCGGGGAAGCGCGTGGAATTTCGAAAATGCAACCGCTACCCCCCTGAGAAGTTTTAAAATAAAAGCTGCCGCAACAGTAACAATTACGGATCAGATTTAAATGAGAGACCGCTTTAGTTTTGAAAGAACTTAGACTGGTGGCGGCTGTGAGTGTTTCTAACTAGTTCCAAGACTACAGATATATTTGTAGTGTTATAGCTATTATGTCCTTCCGTTTTGTCAGCCTAATTAACGACAAGTTGCCAATTATTTTGTGTGTGCCTTGGCAAGAGTTTAGTCATTTTAGTTATATGCCAACTTAGTCCGTGCTGAAGTGGTTTGGTTTACAAGAAATTGGATCAAAAACGTTGAACACGAAATGACTCTGCCTAAGCGAATTATCTCTAAACAGAGCATGGGGCTGGTCTAACTGAGAAACATTATTAATTCAAAGCTGTGAATCTGAAATGTAAGTAACTGCAGCCAGAAATCCAATAATCTATTGAAGTTCATAACCTTCCAATTTCTTACTTGTATTAAAAAATGCTTGTATAGAGAAATCTCAACTTAACAAGCACCAAACATATACTGTGTTGTCACTCCTACCTTAATTGAGTTGGATTGTGACCAGTGCACCCTGAAGGACGAAAATCCTATTAAAACACGAACAATTCAATTTCTAAAGAACCCTGTCTCTGATATCATCGATGTTATGAAGAGACTTACTGTACACGGAAAAGGGGACTTTCATTTTCTATAACAAAGCATAAAGTTAATAATAAATAGAATTAGATGGTGTGGAGGAAAATTAGCACTGTCCTTTATGTTGCGTGGATGTATGCAGTATTTTCATACTTGGAACATGCACAGTTCCTTTTTTTATTATTTTTTAAACATGATATCAAACAGATGTAGCAACTTTAGTACCTCCAGCATCTCAGCTCCTTGCAGGGAGGTTACGGTACCGCAACCGCAAGCACATGACTGGGACAGTAAAGTTTGCTACATCTAAGATTTTCACAGCAGGGGTCCCTGCTTTGAACAGGAACCAGCTGTTGTGATAATCACTAGCTAAGATTTCCTAGGTACCTCGCATCAGTGCTGTCCCAGCCTTGTCGGAAACTGCAACCAGCAAGGTCTTCTGGGATTTATAGTCCGCTCACTGATGCCAGTGCCGTTATATGGCAGATCTAGCCACTACATGTTAAAAAATAAAATACAGCCAATAAATAAATAATAGAACAAACAGTCTATAAATAGTTAAAGACAAAGAAAAAAATGCAGAATTTTTTAGAACCATTTATAATATTGTCCACAAAGGTGGGATTTTTACAGATATGGAACATGACATTGAACTGCAAGAAATCAGCGACATTGATTTGGGTCGCGTTTTACATCCCCGAAAATCTTGCGCAGATATTGCAAAACACATAGGACAGGAAATGAGTAAGGCGAGAGTTCAAAATAGTATGAACAAAAAATTCTAAATTCTCTGTTATGGTCGAGGAATGAACTACAATCAATGGCAATATGTGAAGGAAATTTCATTTATTTTGCATCTGATGGTGTATCAGTTATGCTCGGACGAAATGCTGGAGTTGCAAAATTGTTCCTCAATGATTTCCCCAATGCAACTATTCGGCATTGTGCTAATCGCAGACGAACTGAGTTTTGAGTGATTGTGTTAATAACGTTGCAGGTTTGAATTATTTACACTTTTTTGTGACCAATTATATTCACTGTACCACAGATCTCCAAAAAAATCAGGACACATTGAAAGCCTGAGAGGAGTCCCTGCAATGTTAGCTGCTGAAAATCGGTTGTGTGTAGCCATGCCTGGTGTTGCTACTAGTCTGCTGTTGCTGGCACGCAAGCCCTGGTAAGAGCAGGCAGTGCCAGTACCAATCCTGGGTTTTCCCCACACAGGCAGGTTTCCTTGAGTAATGGGGGAGGAGGTGGGACTAGGTCTGTGTTCTGCCCAATCCTGGGTTCAAACCTAGTACCTCCCCCTATTGTACTTAAGGGAGTTGCAACCCCAAACTCAGTAGGGTGTCCCTACTGTAAGAGAGACAAGGTATCACCCAGGACTGCTGTGCACTGGCAGGGCCTAGCCCTCTTCCCTAAGGGGGGGAGTTAGTGATCAACTTTTCCCCTGGTCCTGCTAGAGGGCTAGAGAAGAGCAGGGACTGCTGCGGGGGCCCTTGACCCGTAGTGAAGATACAGGGACCATCCGAAATATGGAGACCAGAACAGTGACTGTATTGGGCAGAGATTGCCTTGATACTGTGAGTGTGCAGAAGAATAAAACCGGTTCCAGTTGAATATACCTCCGGCCTGGTGTGTGATCTTACTGGGGGGAGAGGTAACCGTTTCTACCTCCATACATCTGGAGCTTACGGCAGATGGAGGCACTGTGTGCCATGGAGTTAATGTCGCGTATACACCCCAGAAGCCTGTTCTGCAGTCCCCACAACCATCGTCGGACAACTCAGCATTCTGTGAGCCAGCAGGTAGCATGCACCATACACCTGGTAACAGGGGAATCTCCTAGAGGGGGTGGGGGAAACACTGTTACATTTGTTTAGCATAAGATGGGTTGCTTCATCTTTTAGGACCATCAATGCTATTTGACAATCGTATGATGCTCTATGGGAACATTTAAGAAATGCAAGTTCTCATACTTCCAGCGTAAACACGGAAAGAACCAAATATCAAGTTTTACAGAAAATTTTAGAATCTTCTGCATTCTTCGAAAATGTAGGTTACATGGATACATAAGTTTGTTGTAGTATGATATTTTATTGGAGCTTTCTGAACTTTCATTGCAATTACAAAGTCAAACATGTATTTTGCATAAGGCTCACTCAGATATAAACAGAACGTTAATGGTTTTAGAATGTGAGACCGAAAAACCAGGCAAAAGCAAAGCAAAGCAAAAGAAGCGGTTGGAAAAATTAACTCTTTGGTAATGTTTTACTTGATGTTAAATTTCCCACCGTCAACAGGAGTCCATTTAAGAAAAATGTTTGATTAACAATATGAAATCCAGGTTATTTACTCCGGCGTCAGTATGCAAATTAAAGTGTGTAACACTCATCAGACAATCTCGATATCTTTAAATTGAAGATTGGCCACAGAATTCAAATAGAAGAATTGGCAGAGAATTTTGAATTGCATGGACGACATACACTGAGAGCTTTCAGAGAATGTAAGAATAGTCAATTAATTAATTCCGCAAGGATCTTAAAAAAATAATTGAAGCAGTTAATTCAATACCAGTTTTCACTGCAGAGTGCACATCTCATGTGGAACAACTACGCAACATACATTTTATGAACTTTGTCGGGCCTCTTTTTCTCTTCGATACAAAGTTTATGTTGTTTTGGCTTCTGGGAAGGTGCTGTGCTGAAGAAGCTACATGTCGTAAAAAAGAAACGTTGCGATATGATTAAAAAATTTACGTTTGTGGGATATTTTATAATGTGTTTCAGTAATGTTATTTTTTTAAATGTTATATTCAAATATATGTATACCTCTTTGTAAACTTAAAGCTGTTTGGTTATGTGCTGATAAGTCATAATCGATGTTTGTTTTTATTTATTTGAATTGTTTTTTGTAAGATTGATTTATTTTGAATGTTTCACACTTGAAATTGACAGGTGGAGATCGACCCATGAGGTTTTTTTTGGGGGGGGGAGGTTAATAACATCTATGGATTGAGCCACACCCTCAGTTCCCATTTCCAGCACTGGTTAGGTCGGCATGCAATGATTTGCATTGTGGGTTGTGTTATTGGTTGTAGACCATACTAGCATTATGAATAAAATGTACTACTTGTTAAGTGAATGAAGGAAGGTAATTGGAAGGTGTTTGTAAGTGGGTGTGTTTAGACAGCACCTACCTCATCATCCAGCGCTGTATTTATTATAGATGTGTCACAGGATCTACATAACTGTTGCTAAACGCACGTCAACAGTCTGTGCCCTTTAAAACAGTGCTACAACGTTCATTGAGCCTTTCATATTCTATGCGCTGCAAATGCAGCATACCTGTAATTTCCTGGCTCTCAAACCAAAATGTACAACAAGATAACACTGACCTCTATTCTGATTTGCATCCACTGGAGAAATGCACCAGCATCTCTACATGCCTGGCTGTCGATGGTGATCTCAAATACTTCTCAGATGGTAATTCCTAATGTAAATAATCATTATTAATTTATTCCGATACTACAGGCGAGTACAAATGGGAAAACGGCACAAAGTAATAGTTCATCAAATTTTCCTTTGCAAATCAGCCCTGTACTGCAGTTGGCTATAGTTCAATTATTAATTCAGGGCCAATAGCAAGGGGCTAGTGCATTCGACGCACCTGTAATCCCTGTTAGGAAAGAAGCCGTGGATGGCACACAGTAGCTACTGGGTACTGGATCCATAGCTAAACAAGTACATACAATAGGACAGAATGTATCTGCAACACACAATAATACTCATTCCACTGAAGTGTCCTTCACTACATTAAAAGCAAGGAAAATAGCAATAAATCAATGTGGAAAAACAAAAACCTGACGCAATGGGCAGATTAAGCTGTTGTTTCTGTTACTGTTAACACGGAATATGTACAGTACAGGACGAAGCACCAACACCATGCATTAATGGGTCTGGTACCAGTCAAATAACTGCTGAACACAAATGTGACTTCTAGTGCACAAAGCATCCCCAATGAACAGAATGTGGAACCTGATCCAAATCAGACATTATTAAGATACAGGAAAGATCATTTCTCTCTAGAAGAACTGCAAATACTTTAAAGAAATGCTATAAACTAAAAATAAATTACATAATTGTCTGTAAGAAGACAAAGTTAAAAGAATGAATATATATATATATATATAAACTCTTTGCTTTACATTGTTTAGTATCGTATGTGCTATATCTAAATGTATTCTTCATACATAATAGAAAAAAAGGTGTATTTTAAAATCTCGTAAAAAAGAAAATAACATATTTAATTAAAAAATATAATAGTGCAAGCTAAGGCTATAATTGTAAAGTTATCCATTAATTTGTAGCATTATAATTTAATGGTTACATTAAAATGTGTGCCAGGACTATATAAACTGTTATAAAATTATTAATAAATGGATAATTAAAAAATATATATCATATTTACAAATCAATCATATAGTATATACATTTATATATAATTTAATATGGTAAAAAATATCAATCATAACATTTTATGTATCCTAATATATAACATTATGTCTTTAATGTTGTTTTATAGCATCATGAGGGTTGCTTTGTCAACCAAGGTGCACTATCACCAGACTTGTCTACCTTACGCATCGCTCCACTTCTGGTGCAACCCCATCCCCCTCCTTGTGTTGGTTACTAATGTCAGCTAAGGAGTTAATGGTGAGCAGTGGCTGATAAGCTCCACCATGTGATAATACATGGAGTTACGTTTATAGGGGTATAAGAGTCAGAAGAAATGTTCTGGAAGGTTAAGTTCCAGAAGGAGAGGAGAGTAGGAGCCTCAGGGAGTAGAGGCTGGGGGAAAGCCTCCCTAGTAAGGGCTGTTCTATAGAGGGCGTGCTTGCTGCATCGTGAGTGTAGCAGTTATAGTTGGCTGTAGTTAGACAGCCTTTCTATAATGGTGCCGCGCGCGCACGGCATTGAGCATGGAGCCAAAGGGGGTAGTCGTACGAGCCGTGTCAAAACCTGTAGTAACCGAGAGTACACCAAACACTTCCATACAGAGAGCATGTCGAGCGATGAGTGAGGGCTCAGAGATGCTAGATAAGGCTGGACTGACCAATCAGGGATGGAGGCGGGTCAGGAGGACTGCAGGGAGCCTCTCTGGATAGGTGTGGCTGATACAACCCAGATGAGCACTGGTAGCACTCTGATTACACCCGTGCGGTGTACGGGGGCAGAGCCTCACAGCAGGAGTGGAAGTAGAAGAGTGGATGCTGGGCGTGCGCTCTGTAAACTGCGTGTGCACGCGACCAGCATTGGAGGACACACGTGTGCGTGCGGGACGGAGGGGCTGACGGCCCGTGGAGGCAGGTAAGCTGAGGTTGCACTGCGCGCCCTGAGTCTCCCTGAGGGTAGCCTGTGTCTTGCGCGGACGGCGCTGAGAAATCAGATTCCTAACAGCACTAGATTTTCAGACAATTTGCTTGAACTGTTTCAGAGAATGTAAACAGTAAATATTTAAAATGAAAATAAATTGGTAACAAACATCTCTGTACTACTACACCCTGTAGCTTTACTTTGACATTGAGGTGAAATGATAATTATTCACTGCCCAATAGGTTTGTGATTGTTTTTTCACAACATCCACAATGTCAGGGGGACGGAGGGGCTGACGGCCCGTGGAGGCAGGTAAGTGGAGGTTGCGCTGGCGCCCTGAGTCTCCCTGAGGGTAGTCTTTGTGTTGCGTGGACGGCGCTGAGAAATCAGATTCCTAACAGTACCCCCCATCCTCAGGAACGGCCTCTGGACGGTCCTCAAAAGGTTTCTCCGGAAACCTCCTTCTGAAGGCTCTAAGAAGAGCCGGGGCATGAATGTCCTTTAAAGGAACCCAAGACCTCTCCTCGGGTCCAAAACCTTTCCATTGTACGAGGAACTGGAGTTGACCCCTGGACACTCTTCGTTATTTTGGATGGTAACTGGATCCGGCTTGCGAGTCTGGTCTGGGAAGAAATGACTGGAGATGAAAGGTTTTAAGAGAGAAACATGAAAAACATTGGGGATCTTCATACTGTGTGGTAGCTGGAGGCGAAATGCCACAGGATTGATCTGTCCTAAAATAGGAAAAGGACCCAGGAATTTAGGTGCCAATTTTGGCGATGGTACCTTTAAGTGGATATTTTTAGAGGAGAGCCATACCTAATCCCCTGGCCTGTACCTGGGTGCAGGACAACGGCGGCGATCAGCCTGAAGTTTAGATCTGTGGAAGGAGTCGAGAAGGGTAGTCTGAATTCTGGATCATGCTGCTTGGAGAGAAGAAATGCGTTCGTCTACAGCCGGTACCCCAGAAGGAATGTTGGAGATGGGCAAGCAGGAAGGGTGAAACCCATAATTTATAAAAAAAAAATGGGAGACTCACATGCGGCTCAATTCTTGGCAGAATTAACAGCATACTCCGCCCAAGGAAGGAGTTGAGTCCAATCATCCTGGGAATCAGAAATAAAGCATCATAGGTACTTTTCCAGGGACTGGTTGATTCTCTCCGTCTGTCCATTGGACTGTGGATGATAAGAAGATGAGAAGGAGGAAGAGATGCCCAATCTCTTGGTGAAAGTTCTCGAAAACATGGACACAAACTGGGACCCTCTGTCAGAAACAATGGAGGAAGGAATCCCATGAATCCAAAAAATTTGATCCGTAAAGATATCAGCAAGGGTGGGAGAGGTGGGTAGTCCTTTCAGTGGAATAAAATGGGCCATCTTAGAGAACCTATCCACGAACACCAAGATTGTGTTCATTCCTCTGGATTTGGGCAACTCCACAATGAAATCCATCGAAATATGGGACCAGGGACGGTTGGGGACTGGTAGAGGTAACAGAAAACCTTGGGGTTTTTGACGGAATGTCTTGTTCTGTGCGCAGGTAGGGCAAGCGCGGGTAAATTCCAAAATATCTTGGGACATTTTAGGCCACCAAAATTTGCGACGAATAAGGTCAATAGTCTTTTTAAGACCTGGATGACCTGCGGATTTAGAAGAATTGCCCCAACTCAGGACTTCTGGAACAAATTTGGGGGTACGAAGAGTTTGTTGTCAGGCACCGCCAAGTGCTTAGGAATGCGTCTCTGAGAATGCATAATCTTATCAAGGTTCTTGAAGGTAGATGTGGCGAGAATCCTCTCCGGTGGAAGGATGGTCTCCAAGGACTCCTCTGGTCTCTCCTCAGAGGAATGTTGTCTGGAAAGTGCGTCCGCCTTTACGTTTTTTGTCCCGGGAATATAAGAAAGGTGAAAATCGAATCTGGATAAGAAAAGAGACCAACGAGCCTGTCGTGGACCAAGGCGTCAGGCATTCTCGATGTAGAGAAGGTTTTTGCGATCCGAGAGGATAGTAAACGGCTCTTTCGATCCCTCCAAGAGATGTCTCCACTCTTGGAGAGCCATCTTCACGGCCAGGAGTTCCCTGTTACCCACGTCGTAATTCCTCTCAGCAGATGAGAACTTCTTTGAGAAGTATGCACAGGGATGTAACTTGTCTTGGGGCGTAGGTCTCTGAGACATAACTGCTCCTGCGCCGCAATCGGAGGCGTCGACTTCCAACACGAAGGGGAGATCGATGTTAGGATGACGGAGGATAGGGGCAGATACAAAAACTTTCTTGAGTTCCTGGAAGGCGGACAGAGCCTCGGGTGACAAGCAGCTGGATCGGCCCCTTTCTTCGTAAGAGCTGTGAGGGGTGCCACAATGGTAGAAAAATTACGTATAAACTTACGATAGTAATTCGCGAATCCCAAAAAGCGTTGTATGGCCTTGAGGGTATTGGGTCTTGGCCATTCAGTTACTGCCTGAAGTTTACCGGAATCCATCATAAAATCCTTGTCAGAAATGATGTAGCCCAGGAATTGAGTAGAGGTCTGATGAAAGGTGCACTTCTCCAGCTTGGCGTACAAATGGTGTTCACGGAGACGAGAGAGAACGTAGGAAGTGTGACGAATATGATCCTGGAGATCCTTGGAAAAATTAGTATGTCATCCAAGTAAACTGTTACAAAAATGTTGAGTATCTTACGAAAAATGTCGTTAATCAAGTCCTGGAAGACTGTTGGAGCATTACATAGGCCGAAGGGCATTACAAGGTACTCGTAGTGGCCGCTATGTGTGTTGAAAGCCGTCTTCCATTCTTCCCCATGTATGATGCGCACCAGATTACAGGCCCCACGTAGATCCAACTTGGAAAAGATCTTAGCCCCCTGTAATTTATCGAACAGTTCGGTAATAAGGGGAAGGGGGTAAAGATTCTTAATGGTGATGCGGTTCAAACCCCTGTAATCGATGCAAGGTCTTAACGAGCCATCTTTCTTTTTCCCAAAGAAAAAGCCAGCCCCTGCTGGGGAGTTGGAAGGGCGAATGAAACCCTTCTTGAGGTTCTCCTGGATATATTCATCCATGGCCTGTGACTCTGGTAGTGATAAGGGGTAGGTCTTGGACTTGGGCAAGCAGTAACCTGGAACAAGATCGATCAGGCAATATTAGGTCCTGTGAGGCGGCAAAAGATCTGACTGGACCTTATTGAAAACGTCCCGGAACTGGTGGTAGACAGGGGGAAGGGTAATCTCAGGGACAGAGGTATTGGCAAAGAGTTGGAAAGCCTCGCCTGACCTCGGATTCCAAGTGATGGGGGAAGAGGAAGTCCAGTCAATCTGCGGATTGTTAAGCTGTAACCAGGGAAGACCAAGGGTAATGGGTGTTCCAGGAGCATGGATGGCATCGAGGACTAAGGTCTCCTTGTGAGGGTGTGAGGTCAGAAGGAGAGGGACCGTCTCTAAGGAGATATATGCAGGGGTAAGGGGAAGTCCATCTATACCGACCAGTGCAATGGGAGATTTCTTTCTCACGAGCGGTATGTGGTTCAGCCTGGCGAATTCTAGATCCACAAAGTTTCCTCCTGCTCCAGAGTCAATGAACGCTGCGGTCGAGGTCTGAAACTTATCGCCTGTAAGAGAGACGGGTATGGTGAGTTTCTTAGGGAGTTCTCCCTTATGGAGGGGACGAGGAGACATGACACCCAGAGAGAGCCCATCCGTACTCACTGGGTGTTCCCATTTTCCCGGCCACAGGGGGCATTCCTGGACCAGGTGTTCAGCGGATCCACAGTAGAAACACAATCCCCCAGCATAGCGGAATTGCTGTATAGGTGTGCAGATCCGTTGTACCCCCAATTACATCGGCTCTGGTGGCTCCAGGACAGGACGAAGAGGAGTGATAGCACTAGTAAACGCAGGGGTACTGCCAGGAGTACTGAAGAAGGGAGGTTGAAAATTATGAAAGCGAGTGCGCTGACGCTCGGAGCGGTGTACCTGGATACGTTGATCAACTCGGACTGCTAGCCTGATGAGAACCTCCAACTGATCTGGCCTGGGTTGATGAGAGAGTTCATCCTTGATGGGATCTGCCAGGCCTTGCCAGAATACAGATACAAGAGCCTCATGCCCCCAGTTAGTCTCGGCTGCAAGGGTCCGAAACTCCACGGCATACTGCATCACCATTTGTCGCCCTTGGGTAATCTGTAGGAGAGAAACAGATGCCATCTCCCGTCGTGCGGGTGAATCGAACACTTGCTGGAATTCAGCCTTAAAGGCCGGGTAATCCTGGGTAAGGTCAGAACGTCGCTCCCAGACCAGGGAAGCCCAAGCCAGAGCGCTGCCCGTTAGGAGCTTATAAATGTAGGCTTCCTTCATTCGTCCAGTATCGAAGAAATAGGGGGCCATTTGAAACTGCACATCACACTGATTGAGGAAACCACTACATTCTTGCAGTTCGCCTGTGTAAGGCTTGGGGGCGGAATTTTTATGTCAGAGCTGCTAGCTGCGCTTGCGGGCTGGGGATTAACAGCAGGAGAGGAAGCAACTGGTACTCGGGCCGATAGTACGGCGACCTGACGTGTTAATGCCACAATTTGTTCAGCCATGGCCTGTTTTTGCTGAAGCAGATCAGAGAGAAACTGTCTTAGTTCAGTCTGGTCTGCATCTTGTGGGCTCGACATAATGTTACGCCGGTGCTGCCCGCAGACCAGACCCGTCCCATGTGCTGAAGGGGGAGGTAGGAATACACGCACCCGCAGCAAAGGAAGCGTGTCTGGAGTGTGGTATTAAGCGTTGTGAGGCCAGATGTAAGTAATGTAGACAATACATGCCGGTACCGGGTATAGGAGTAGAATAGTGTTTGCCTTGCCGAGGTCAGGGAGAGGAGAGATGAGGAAGGTTGAAGTCCAAGCCGTGATCGTGGGATGTCAGACTATACGTAGTCCAAGGAGAGCCGAAGTCAAGAGCCAAAGAGGGTAGTCGTTCGAGCCGTGTCAAAACCTGTAGTAACTGATGTACACCAAACACTTCCATACAGAGACTATGTCGAGTGATGAGTGAGGGCTCAGAGATGCTAGATAAGGCTGGCATGACCAATCAGGGATGGATGCGGGTCAGGGGGACTGCAGGGAGCCTCTCTGGATAGGTGTGGCTGATACAACCCAGGTAAGCACTGGTAGCACTCTGATTACACCCGTGCGGTGTACGGGGGCAGAGCCTCACAGCAGGAGTGGAAGTAGAAGAGTGGATGCTGGGCGTGCGCTCTGTAAGCTGCGTGTGCAGGCGACCAGCATTGGAGGAGGACACACGTGTGCGCGCGGGACGCAAGGGCTGACAGCCCGTGGAGGCAGGTAAGCGGAGGTTGCGCTGCACGCCCTGAGTCTCCCTGAGTAGTCAGTGTCTTGCGCGGACGGCGCTGAGAAATCAGATTCCTAACAGCACTAGATTTTCAGACAATTTGCTTGAACTGTTTCAGAGAATGTAAACAGTAAATATTTAAAATGAAAATAAATTGGTAACAAACATCTCTGTACTACAACACCCTGTAGCTTTACTTTGACATTGAGGTGGAAATGATAATTATTCACTGCCCAATAGGTTTGTGATTGTTTTTTCAAAACATCCACAATGTCAGATATTATCTTGCATTAAACGAGTTATGAATGGAATTGAACAAAGCACCATTATGCCACTGTATAGAGCATTAAGACCACACCTTATATATGGAATTCAATTATTGGCACAACTTCATAAAAAATACATTATATGGAACAAGAAAAAGTGCAGAGAAGAGCCACCAAATTAATAACGAGGATGGAAAATCTGACTTATGAGGAGAATCTCATTTGAGAAAGCCCAAACTTGGGTGAAACGCGTTAGAGGTGCAGGGGATTGCCCCCCTCCTCTTGGTTTTTTAATCCATGTTCCAATAAAGTATTTTTAGCCCAGTCCAGCCGTCTGCATCTCTTTCCTGCATAGTGATGCCTGCTGATTCACCCCCCCCCCCCCCTCCGGTAAGGGTGATTTTTTTGTCTAGGTTTATTTACATTAGAAAAGAGGCATCTAAGAGCGGGATATGATAAATATATACAAATATATTGGGGACAGTACAAGGAGCTTTCAAAAGAACTATTCATCACAAGGGCAGTACAAAGGACTCGGGGGCATCCCTTAAGGTTGGAGGAAAGGAAATTTCACCAGCAACAAAGGAAAGGGTTCTTTACAGTAAGGGCAGTTAAAATGTGGAATTCATCACTCATGGGGACTGTGATGGCAGATATAATAGATAACTTCAATAAGAAGTTTGGTCATCATTTTAGAAAAGAAAGGTATACATGGACGTACCTAAAAGTAAACATGGAAAGGTTGTTGATCAAGAGAGAAATCTGATTGCAATTATTTGGAAAACATACAGGACACCTGCAAGCTCATATTGAACCCTAAAAATAACCACAACATATATATAAGCATACAAGTATCACAGAGGAGTGCTACTGAGCATGGCGATATATATTTAAAACCAGAGACAGAACATGAAAACACAGACAGAGCTCAGTGTACATCCAGTGAAACTTATACACGGTACAGTGCCTAAATATATATGTATAGATATCTATTAAATAAAATGGTCTTTTAGTTTAACATTTTGGCCAAAGTGTTGTAAGCCCCTGAGCCACTACACGGCAGACCACATCTCAAGGGTGCCTAACACTAATATAAAGTCTTAATAACCTGTGCATTACCAGGAATTCTTGAGAATAATGAGTTTTGTTGGGGTTTTTGTTTTTCAAATTTCGGACAGTTTGTTGCGTATTATATTGTTACATGGAAGTGTTTTGCTGTTTGTGATATTTTATTAAATGTACTTCTTTTCAAGCTGCAATAATGTGAGTTGAAGTGATATTCAGTATTTATAGTTTTGTTGGACTTCAAGACAGTGCTTGATCATTTTGACAGACAATAGCCGCCTTTATGGACAAATTTGTTGCTTTTGCCTCTTCACTGTTATTGAAAACTCGGCTTATTTATTGGCTCAAATAATACCACACAATAGTTTTTGGATTAAATTGGCCATTGAAGTTTGACAATACTAGGACAATTTGATGACAACATCCACAAATTAATGGCGTTTCAAATTTCGTTTTGCCTGCGTTTCATTCTGGGTTTTAAATCTTGTCCTATTAGGTTTATCGCGCATCCAACAACTGGTATAAAATGTAGCGTTTTAAGACACCCTTCCTCAAGAAGAAGAATTTATTTTTTAAATGACTCAAAGAGCAAGCCCATGAATTTTGTGAAATCAAATTATTTACTTTCTGCAAATGATGTAATTAGTCTCAGACATTGGAGATAGTGAAGAGCACATCTATATTAAGTCGAAAAAGGTCTACAGGTGCACCGACGAGTATTCTAAAACTTACCTTAAACTTGCTTTGGAAAATCTGGGGCTATCACCAACAGGATCCAGGTACATGCTGGGTACGTGCTGGGTACATGCTGGGTATGTGCTGGGTACATGCTGCAACATTTCAGTGACATTACTGCAGAGACTAATGTCCCATCGGATTAACACAGCAGGGGTCCCTGGCAGTCCCATTCAGTTTTAATGGGACTGCCAAGGACCCCCGCTGTTAATCCGATGGGCCATTAGTCTGTCTGCAGAAATGTAACTGAAATGTTGCAGCAGGTACCCAGCATGTACCCAGCATGTACCCAGCATGTACCCAGCATGTACCTGGGTCTTGTTGGTGATTGACCCAGATTTGTTTTAGAATACTCGTCGGCACTACAGTACATCTCATAATGCTCTTAGCACAATACCACAAACAGGAAAGTCATGCACATCTAGCACAGTGTCCGCACAATCTATTTTGATTGGAAATTCTGATAGTTGACCTGTAAAAGATAAAAAAAGAAGATTTTATTAAACATCATGGAAAAAAATAAAATAAAAAGAAGAGTTATTAAACATTGGGGAGTGTCTACGCCCGAGTCTCACATCCAAAATAGTACTCAAGGGAGAAGAAAAGCGAAGAAGAATAAAACAAGGTATTCCAGCACTTCTGTTTATGGTAAAAAGAACATAAATGAAAATCAGACGCAAAACACAAGCAAAGGTGTGTTTATTTACATAACAGAAAAGCACCTGGATTGTTCCAAAAAGAAAGTTCAAGTATACTGTAAATTATAAGCACACTTTGAAAGTTATGTCATTTCCCTGTACTAAGTGAAGGTGAAAAAAACGGCGCTAACTCTATTAGTGTACACTTGTGTTATACAGTGATTTTTAAGTGTAATCAATTGATTAAAGAACAATGGTGACGTGATAAAACAACGTGCAAACAATATTAAGTTCAAACCCCCTGCTCAGACCCAGCTGGTGGGGACTGGTTCCACTAGTCCCACAAATCGTCACTCTCCAGTTGTATTCCAGGGAGAGCATGAAGGGAAATAGAACAAAAGACAAAACAATCTAAGTGCAGACAGTTTTAAAACTAATGTATAAATTCTATATTCGATCTTGGCTCATAAGTGTTGCCTACTTACAAGATGTAAGTCAAAATCAAGCGGTTTTGACACACAATGGTCTCTGCCAGAAGGATTTCTCAACCAGGGATGTGGAGTCTCCAACTCTCAGCTCAGCAGCAATGTGTATGCAAAAGAAAAGATATCCATAGTGCAGACCAGTACTATAACGCCGGTTCAACGCCGGAGGTGGAGAGTCCCAGAGTGTGGTGTCCCACACAGAGTCACACCGGAGGAGGCGGGTGAGCCTGAAGCTAACAGCTTTCTCTCCTTGATCACAACGATTGTGATACATGCTTAAATCACTTGTTTTTATTGTAAGTGTTCATTTTTTAACCCCATAAAGTCGAGTTTTTTATAGTACTGGTATATAGTTGGAGACTCCACATCCCTGGTTGAGAAATCCTTCTGGCAGAGACCATTGTGTGTCAAAACCGCTTGATTTTGACTTACATCTTGTAAGTAGGCAACACTTATGAGCCAAGATCGAATATAGAATTTATACATTAGTTTTAAAACTGTCTGCACTTAGATCGTTTTGTCTTTTGTTCTATTTCCCTGTATGCCATCATTAAGAAAGTTATTACAAACAAGTCAATATCGATCAGTTATCTGATTCAGCAATCCATTTACATCAGCATTATTTTTTTAACATGTACAGTTCTGCAGAAAAGGAAGGCAAAATGACATGCACATGCAATTGTCCATGTACTACATGCTAAGAGTATACATTGAAAAGAAAATACTTTGAGAAGGAGCAGCGGCAAGATGATTCCAGTAGAAAAATCTCCTGTAGAGAAATAAAGAAAATTATATTAATCATATGCATGTCATTTGTAGCAGAAACATTGAATGATTATTGAAGTGAAAGTCCAACATGCAATGATATGTGGAACGAAATAGCTTGTGTGAAAATATCAGATACTGGTGAAAAATAATATACTGGTGGTGCTCCCCAGCTATTACCACTCTCTCCTGTGTGAAAATATCACCTATTCAATAATAGCAATATGGGTGTTAATACATATGTAGCCTAGTGCCCCTGGCTATACTCTTTCCCTTGGCCTTAACTCTATAAGCCCTGATAGGAACAGGCAGTGGTGGGGTTAAAATCCTGCACAGGGCCTAGCTTGCACTTGCAGCCTGGATAGATACAATATTACCCTATCCAGGTGCAGGCCTAATGGCAGTTGAAGTGTCATGCATGGGAGGTTACTGACTGAATCACATGCCAGTGGTGTGAAGCCTGTCAGTACCTGGACCTGCCCTGTTATGGGGCAGGGTTACAACCCCCTCAACAGGTATAAAAGATGGGCTCCTTCTGATCAGTGGGAGCTACTCCACCTTACCCCATCAGGGGGTAGGAGGGGGCTAAGGATGGGCTCTTGGGGCCTAATACAGGGAGAAAGGAGGAGATTGGGGTGCTATAACATCCTGAATAAATACCAGTTGCAAGACCATCTGCCTGCATGTGTTTCTGCAAGATGAAGGCGCTGCACTATCAAGGTGATACCGAAAAGCCTGCACTATTGAACTCCCTATACCATCATGCTGAGCACTCAGCCTGCTGTTACCTCATAGGCATGCACCATTACACTGGGGTATGTGACACTTATCCCAGAAGTACAGATCTACCTTGGGGGGCGAGAGTGTCACACATCCTTTTTAAAACATTTTATAAATGACTACATTTTGGGGATACAGCTTAAGAATAAATAATATGCTGTTGCACTTTAAGCAATGGAGTGATTTCAATGCTATGTCAGTAATAACCCTTGGATATTGGTTTAAAAAAGGACACATTAATGTAGTTATATAATGCAGACTATATATATATATATATATATATATATATATATATATATATATATTATATATATAATCTTAAAACATATTTGGTCATGTTTGTACAACATGTACTACCCCAAAATAATTTCAATGCACTCATGTCACAAATGCCATTAGACAATTTATCTTTGCTTAGATATTATATTACAGTATGACCTTACATGTGAAATATCTGTCAATCACTCGCATTATGAGTACCTCCCAGCTCCTGTGTATTCTCTGTGCTGGACAGGTGGCACAGTGTGCGGTGCATGAAGATCAGGGACAATCTCTATTTCCACCTTTCTATTTATTGCCACGTTATACAAAGTGGAGCAAGCCAGGATACGTTTAGGAGATACAGGAGAACACCACCCGACCGATCTAAACCCCGAAGTGACTATTAAGAATTCCAGAAGTTCCTTTCAACAACAGAGCGCGTTGAACGATGGGCAGCATTATAGTGGTTTTCAGCTATATTTCTTGGATTTGTTGCAGGTGTGATTAGCCACTCCCTTAGTGAATAAGCTTGATCAGCTACAAGTGAAATGAAATTCCCATGAAATCAAAGTGTTCCATCGCCTTTTTCAAAACCTAGCATAATTTCTAATACTTATGTAACGGTGTTTGTGAACCGGCCTGACCCACCCAATCTCACATTGGCCCCTGTGGTCTAACCGGCCCCCATTACAGTGTGGTAGTGTCTGGTGGTGCACCTGTTGGCAACAGGACTCCTGAGTCTCCCGCATGATGGTGTATGGGGAGGACCCGTCCAGACAGGCAGCTGAGGTAGTGTGCTGAGTCTCACCTAGTTCCAGTGCAGCGCCTCCACCTCATCAGGGTCCCTGCTTCCGCATGGGGATGATCCTGTTTAGGAACTCCTCCGTGGTGCTCCTCTCTGTACATTCACTCCACACATGTACACGAGAGGGTTTGTGAATGAGAACATCTTTATTGGTGATGTGGGCTAGCTGCCCCTCGCAGTATTCTTAGCCACTCATTCTGCAGTCAGTGCCTCCCTTTAAAAGGTGTCTCTCTCCTTAGCTAGGGATTCCCTATCCCCGCAGGGATCACTGCCCTGTGCCAGGTCCCTGGACACATTCTCCTCTATGGTTACTATAACATAACTTTCAGTCTCTTAGGCTAGTACTTGAACTTGGGCTCCTGCCAGAACTCCTCCTCTTGGCAGAGCTGAACGTAGGTCTATGCAGAACTGGCAGAACTAACTTTAGACTCAGTGCTGTGCCTTATGTACACTCTGGAAGCTGACACACCTCTGACATCACTAACCATGGAGTCAGAGCATGTGACTACTACCATCCATACACAGGGCACTCCACCAGGGTGTGAGGGCAAACCTCCATAATTACTGCTGGCATGCCTACAACTTACCAGGCCTTACTGTCAGCAGGAGAGATGACTGTAGCCATTT
Organism: Ascaphus truei; assembly: GCF_040206685.1. NCBI lineage: Eukaryota > Metazoa > Chordata > Amphibia > Anura > Ascaphidae > Ascaphus > Ascaphus truei. The sequence continues at coordinate 36,449,322 of NC_134484.1, forward strand.
TACATGTCCGCTACACTTACAATATGTATAATTGTGCAAATTCTGACAGTCACTTTGGGGTTAATTAATGCACTATAACTGCTGCAACAGTACAGAGAAAGCCCTTTAAAATAATTCTACAATATTTTGAACATGCCACTGATTAAAAGTGCATATTATTATTATTATTATTATTATTATTATTAATCTTGTTTTTTGTTTGCATTTGTTATTGAAGTTTAGAGATTTAATTTACCAAAACTATTTGCATAATGTTAAGATAATATAACAGCTATCCTAATAGCTTTATTAGTCATCAAAGATTTACAGACGGAACACACACACACACAATTACATAACACAGTGACACAACTAGGAACTTAAAGCATTGAGGAGTTACAGTATGGTGAACTTTTTAGTTAAGTGGAATGTTGACAAAACTGTGTATAAAACATTGCAAGATCCTTGTAAAAGATTATCTCTAATGCAATTTGTTTTTGGGGGGATTGGATAGGATTACCTGAGGAAGGGTTAACATTGGGCCCTCAAACGTTGTGCTATTACTTGTCTCGTTTGAATACAATTAAATGATCCGAGGATCCATTGAACACAGAGTGCGGCTATTTCTCCATCTCCCTCACTGCTGGCATAGGATAGGTGAAGTATATATATTTTTTAATTTTACTTTTGTAAGCATTTAATAATAAGGAATATGTAGTCACAATGATGTACAAATCAAGTGCTATAATATACAACATTATTGTCACATTTTTAAAAAGGGCAATTTGGTAAAGAATACATTAAGACAATGCTGAAAAAAATCAACTGGCTCTAGCAGCCTTAATAAAGAAAATTAAAAAACGGTGTCTGTCCAACAGAAAAAGAAAGCTGCATTTATTTTTAATTTTCGGTTAAATTAACAAAACATAGTAGCCGCAAAAAATGTAGGAATAAAATTCTCCAGATCTAGGCAAAGGACAATTGCACGTGTATGTGTATGATTTTAGTTCTTCTTTGTTTAGGAGGGCAAACAAGGATAAAGTAACCAAGATATTAACATTAAATCCTTATGCTTTTGACAGACCCAAGTAGTTAAAATACAGTATGTGTTAAACCTAAGTAGACTTTTAAACATTGACCCAACAAATAGGCCTGGAAATTATGTCAATGGATGTCCAATGTAGAACATTTTCTGGTTAGACTTATTTGAACATACCAAGGTGCCTTACCTCAGGAAGATTTCCAGATGTCAAAATAGTATGTAAGTCAGAATATCTTAAAATATATCTATCATGTGTGGATCCAGAATATCTAGCTACCACGTTTAGAATCCTCATGTCAGGGGAACAAACCACCTGGACATTTTAATGAATGGACATTTTTTTCCGTTTTCTGTTAATACGTTCCACTTCTGTAGGTGATGAAAGCGCAACGTGAGTACAGTCAATAGCACCAATAACAGTCGGAAAAGTTTATATTCTGTAAACTCCATTTATAACCTGTATAGCTGTTCTATCCAATGTAAACACAATGTATTGTCGTGTATGTTTGATTGTGGCCTTCAAAACTTGGGTCAAATATCTGCTAAAAGATGGTTGTGTGATTCCAGAAAGTGCGGAAACGCTACCCTGAAATGAGGCAGATGCTAAATAATGAAGGAAACTACTGACCAGACTAAATAGTCACTTTTAATGTACTGCAAGTAAATTTGCACCCAGGACATATTTGAAAATGAGAAGTAACTGTAAATGTAATTGATCCACAAAACGGTGATAAACTGTAGCATGCTTCACCTCTCATTCATGTGCATGGGAGTAAAGGCCTTCTAAAGTGTAGCACCAGTTTGTGGATCAGGGTATCTGTTTTATGTCCTGCTAAAATTTTCTATAATTAAAGAAACATGTTTAAAAAAAAACAGCTTTTTAGTCAAACCCAGTCTCTCAAAATGTGCGTACATGTACCCATGATCTGGATGACTGTATGACTGTATTTGATTATATTATGTAATTTATTTTCAGGATCATCAAGCAGACAGCCATTGGCCGAGGCTGCAGAGGATGCTGGCTAGACGAACACCTTCATGCTCCCCGAGGTTCCTCTAGAGGAGTTTGATGTCCTCCTCCAGCTGTCCCAGTTGCCACTGCTCCCCCAGCTGCCCTTGCCACCACAGCTTCAGCTGCTCCTGCCATAGCTCCAACTGTCAGTGCCACAGCTCTAGCTGCCTATACCGCAGCTCCAGCTTCCCATCCTGAAGCTCCTACTGATCATGCCCCAACTCCAGCTGCCGTACCATAGCTCCAGCTGCCCATACTGCAGCTCCTGCCACAGCTCCAGCTGTCTGTACCATAGCTACAGCTGCCCATACTGCAGCTCCTGCCACAGCTCCCGCTGCCCAGACCCCAGCTCCAACTGACCATGCTCCAGCTCAAACCACAGTTCCAGCTGTTTCAGAGGTTCAACCTCCTCTCCCTGTGCCTGCTATTCCTGCACCCAGACATCAGCCTACTGCAAAAAGAGCTGTGCCTACTGAGGATGCAGCTATTATTTTGGGTCATCAAGAACTAATGCGGATCCAATGATCTGGATTTCACAATATGAATCTCCATCTGAACCGCAGCTCCCACACCTGCATCCGGCAGTTCAGGGTGTTAAGCCACCTGATGCGGCAGAAAACCTTGCCCATTATTGCTAGCATTGGTAAACCGAATGTTGCAGTGAATGGTCTGACATGGGCTGTCCAGCAAGGCATTGAGAGCCTGCGAGCCCCCTCCATGCTCGCAACGCCAGCAGCATCAATCAAGTATCGGGGTTCTCCATGGTGCTGGCCACTCCAGCTCCTCCTCCATCCTCTATCACCCACACCACCTACAGAGCCAGTGGTCCCTGAAATATTGAGACGTGACAGGTCTCGCACGAGGGGGACTAGTGTGCCTGGCAGTTGGGCTCCAAAAAAGAGGAGGAGATGACTTTGTGTACATAGTTTTGTAGTTATTCTCCTTGCGTACATCGTTTTGAAATTATGCTCCCTGTGTACATCGTTTTGAAATTATGCTCCCTCTGTACATAGTTTGCTGATTTTTCTTCAGTAATTTTTTACACCCAGTGAAGTAATTGTGTGTGAATAAAAGTTTTGTTCCCAACTTCTGACACTTGTACTTTATTGTTATAATATGGCTAAACATTCTTTTGCAACCATACTTAATACTGTACATTCAAGATTATATGCCACATTTGGCCAGACAAACATATCCAACATTCACTTTAATCACTAAAAACCATTGTGCAGTTTATTACAACTTCAAGACACGTTATCAGATGCGTCTCCTGATATTTTTCAGACATTTATATGATCCATAATATATATCTTTGTATGACACATGTAATAAAAGGGGTTAAGTCCTACACTCATTTGGGTAGCACTTAAGACCTTACCCTTTTTGGTTGTAGGCTATTCCCAGTGTTAACACTCTGGTGCATGATACATTACTATTGTGAAGCAATCATTGATACCAACAAAACTGCTTTACAGTTTTTAAACAGCTTTTAAAAGTGACCTCCGTTACTCATACTGATAACTCACTTCATACTACCTGTCTAGGAAAAGTAGTTTTTTTCCTTGTGCAGTAAAAATCCTTAGCTCATTAGTCACATCACTTCTCACACTTTATTCAGTGCATGTATTAGTCATTGGCAATTCCTGAAATATATAAAAGATAATAAAGAGAGTTCCCGTATTACAGATACTGAAAACTTGTAATTGTCTTCTTATTTTCATAGCATCAGTATGTTTAGCTATGCTCACTGCTGGACTACAAGGCATCACTCCACATCGCTGCCTTTCCATTGAGGTAAGACGGGTTATAAAATCTACCAATCCTTTATTTGAATGTCATCTGCTGATTTGACTAAACTCATGTAACTTGATATTAATTAAAATTGTATATATGTTACATAGTAGATGAGGTTGAAAAAAGACATACATCATTCAAGTTCAACATACAGTATGCTAAATTTGGATGACAAATACTTTATCCT